>NW_026917059.1:0-41177 GCF_035046485.1 Aedes albopictus
CACAGGTAAATGTGTGGTCATGTGTATGAAAATTGTGTGTTGGGTCCTCATGGAGCTTTTCCCCGTTTATCCACACCCTAGTGGCGAATCTGAGCTGCAAAACGGTGAGTCGATAAGGAGAGCGTCCAACATAGCTCTGGTCCTCACAAGTTCCATGCTTCCACGGGTCAAGCGATGACAAAGACCGCCAGCTAAGAGTTGTGTGCTTAGCTGGCTTAGTGCAGCCTGGGCACTGTTGTCCTTCTGACTTCAGCTAGATTGAGGAGGTACGTCCCGAGCGTCTGTACACCAAGGAGGTGCGACTCAAACAGCGTCTGTTCTGGCATCCAGCGACTGAATATGAAACGCTGTATCGCGTCAGCTATACCTAAGGTGGCAGCCCCACCAACGCGATGTAGGCAGCGCGAACCCGGTAAGGTAGCCTGTCGAAGCCTTTCAACACTACGAAAAATGAAGTAAGAAATGGAATATGCGAACGATACTCTCGGAAACCGACCCGGCAACGAAATAAGGACTATGATTGGAAACCCGGTACCTGGTACGTCAGGACCTTAAATGAACCTGGACGAGTGAGCCTTTTGGCTCGTGAATTGCAGAAAGTTGGTGTGTGTGTGTGGCTGCTCTACAGGAAGTGCGGTGGCCTAAAACTGGTGAACGTGAATTCAGGGCGGTGGATCCCGTCGCCAACACATCGTTCAAATATAACATCTACCACAGCGGCAGCGATAAGGCAGAGCATGGGGTCGGATTCATAGTGATCAGGAAACAGATGAAGCGAGTTATGAGGTGGAAGCCGATCAACGAGCGGATCTGCGTATTGAGGATCCGGGGCAAATTCGCGCAGGTCGGAAGAGAGGACTTTTTCCGTCCAATCATCGGTACGGAGAGCCTTCACTCCGTCACTAATGACAACGGCCTGAGATTAGTCAACTTTGCTGCCGCCAGGGGGATGGCCATTAGTAGCACCTACTTTGCACGCAAGGATATCCGCAAGCACACCTGGAGACATCCAAACGGCGATACTTGCAACCAAATCGACCATGTGCTGATAGATGGCCGACATTTCCCGGACGTAATTGATGTTAGAACTTTTCGAGGTCTCAACATTGACTCAGATCACTATCTCGTAGTTAATAAGATTCGAGCTCGGTTATCAACCGTGTTGGACTCTAGGAACCGGCGATCGATGCGTTTCAACATCCAGCGGTTTTCAGCAGACGGTACGGTAGCTGACTATCACCAGAAGCTGGATGAGCGGATAAGTGAGATCAACGAGAGCGATAATCTCAACACTCTGTGGGAGTCTATCCACGGAGCGATGAGTACAGCAGCGCGGGAGGTGATAGGTACTGCTCAAAGACGACCTAGAAACGGGTGGTTCGACGAGGAGTGCCAGAGGGTAATGGACGAGAAGAATGTTGCCAGAAGCCGGATGCTGGTGTCGGGGACCCGGCAGAGCAGGAAGCGATACAGGGAAGCAAGAGTAGCCGAAAACCGAATCCACCGCAAAAAGAAAAAAAAGAGCACGAGGAAAGTGTGATTGCTCAGGCGCAAGAGAGTATGGAACAGAATGATATGCGGAGATTTTACGAAACTGTCAATGGCGTGCGGAGAAAAACAGCGCCTTCTCCCGTTATGTGCAACGACCGTAATGGAAACTTGCTGACAGACAAGACAATGGTGGCTGCCAGGTGGAGAGAGCACTTCGAGGTATTGTTGAACGGTGGGAGTGGAAGAGCGACGGACATAATTCGAATCGACGACGACGGACAAGCTGTGGAACCTCCAACGCTAGACGAGGTCAAGACAGCCATTAGGGGACTGAAGAACAACAAGGCTGCTGGGAAGGACGAACTCCCGGCCGAGCTTCTCAAGCACGGCAGTGAGCAGCTGTATCAACTCTTACACCGTATTATATTGAAGATATGGGAGGAGGAAGAACTGCCCGCTGGTTGGTTGGATGGTCTCATTTGCCCTCTTCTCAAGAAAGGGCATCGACTGGAGTGCACGAATTACAGAGGAATAACTCATTCAGCGTACAAAATTTTGTCCGGAGTTCTGTTCCACAGGCTGAGGCCGATTGAGGAGCCCTTCGTCGGCGAATATCAGGCAGGATTTCGTGAGGGCCGATCAACGACGGACCAGATGTTCACCCTGCGGCAGATTCTCGATAAATTTCGGGAGTACAACTTGCAGACCCATCATCTGTTTATTGATTTCAAGGCGGCGTACGATTCAGTGAAGAGAAGCGAGTTATGGCAGATTATGATCGAACATGGATTTCCGACGAAGCTGATTAGACTAAATCGTGGGACGCTTGACGGATCGAAATAAAGTGTACGGGTTGCGGATGAAATTTCGTCATCGTTCGTAACCTTTGACGGACTGAAGCAGGGCGATGCTCTTTCGAACTTACTGTTCAACATAGCACAGAAAGGAGCGATAAGGGGCCGTCCATTTATTACGCAAGGGTTTTTGGTGGGAGGGGGGGTTTGAAAAATCTTACGGGCCATACAAAAATATTTGTATTCTCATACAAAAAATCTTACAAGGGGGGTTGCGGGTGTCGAAAAATCACGAAAATTGCCTTACGTAATAAATGGACAACCCCTAAGGAGAGAGCTGGTGTGCACAGGAGCGGAACCATTGTCACGAAGTCGCATATGCTCCTGGGCTTCGCGGATGATATCGACATCATCGGAATCGGCCGTGGAAGAGGCGTTCGTACCTTTTAAAAGGGAGACTGCGAGGATTGGACTTACGATTAACACCACAAAGACTAAATACATGATTGCTGGTGTTCAACGTCGGTCCAGCCGTGGTAGTGGTGACGAAGTGGTGCTAGGTGGGGAAAAGTTTGAAGTTGTGGATGAATTTGTTTATCTTGGTACTCTAGTGACGTGCGATAATGATGTTACCTGCGAGGGTGAAAAGACGGATTGCGACTGCAAATCGGGCCTTTTTCGGTCTGCGAAACCAGCTGAGGTCCCGCAGGCTGCAAACGAAGACAAAACTCGCGTTGTACAAGTCTCTGATTCTCCCGGTCGCTTTATCGGTCATGAAACGTGGACGTTGAAATAAGTTGATCTGAGAGCCTTTGGAGTCTTCGAACGTGAAGTGCTGCTAACAATACTCGGCGGTAAACTGGAGGACGGCATCTGGCGGTGTCGCATGAACTACGAATTGTACCAGGTATATAAAAAGATGGATATACACCTCGTCCTTTTTTTACGTCCATGCTTGGCTAAGCGACAAAAAATTCTACCGCTAAAACAATGAGCAAACTCAACAGTTTTATATTTTTTAAAACATCTTCGTGTTTGGGAGAAGTGTACAAAAATATAAAAATGTGTATTTTGATCATTATTTTGTCGGTAGAAATTATTTTCGCTAAGCCAATAGTGGACGTAAAATAAGGTTTGGGTGTAGTGAAGCGAATACGACACGGCAGGCTGCGGTGGACTGGACACTAGACTGGACATGTAGCTTGTATGCCGAAGATACGACAAGCTAAAATTATATTCAGCAGAGAACCAGGAAGGGGGCGTCGGCTTCGTGGAAGGCTGCGAACACGTTGGCTTTTTGCAGTTGAGGAGGACCTAAGGACTCTAAACATTCAGGGCGACTGGAAGCGATTGGCCCAGGACCGAGGCCAGTGGAGGCGGATACTTCATTCGGCGTAGACTCACCGCTACGAGTTGTAGCCCATCAAGTATCAAGTAAGTAAGTGGCAAATCTACGTTGGGTTCAGCGCCCCGAACTCGAGTGTCCGAGGCAAAAGTGCGAGTACGATCGATTCCAGAACGTGAACCTACGATCGACAAGCTGGTGGTATTTGGCGGAATGCCCATCGCCTCGTGGTCGCATAGGGGCCGTTCAGAATCCACGTAGACTTTTGGTGAGGAGGGGGGGGGTCTGGCCAAAGTCTACGCTCCATACAAATTTTAAAATGTTTGTATGGACGAAAGTTTACGAGGGGGGAGGGGGGAGGGGGGTCTATAGGGTGGGGCTAATTTCAAAAAATCTCTCCGATATATGATTTCTCAAATGGAAAATGATCTACTAGTCGAAATAAGTCAGCTGTACAAAAATGAGCGATTTCGGTTGATATTTAGGGGTGGCGCAAAGGGTTCAAGTGAAATTTTTGCTAGAACAAACTTTCAAAAACCATTTCAAATTTAATTTTCAAACTTATTTTTTCTAGACTAAATGGCCCAAATTTGTGCTCAAAATTGCGATATCTCCACTGGTTTCCGAAATATTTGAGAAAAATGTCATATTTTGGTACCAAACCCAAAAAATACTGAAAAACGACATTTTTTTCAAATATCTCAGAAACCAGTAGAGATATCGCAATTTTGAGCACAAATTTGGCCCAATTGGGTTCTAGAATCACCGATTTAGTCTAGAAAAAATAAGTTTGAAAATTAAATTTGAAATGATTTTTGAAAGTTTGTTCTAGCAAAAATTTCACTTGAACCCTTTGCGCCACCCCTAAATATCAACCGAAATCGCTAATTTTTGTACAGCTGACTTATTTCGACTAGTAGATCATTTTCCACTTGGGAAATCATATATCGGAGAGATTTTTTGAAATTAGCCCCACCCTAGGGGGTCTAGGATGGACAAAATTTGGTCTACGTGGTTTATGAACAACCCCATACCACTTTAGGCACATTTAGAGAGCGTTGGTCATCGGTGAAGAGAGCTCGGCCCACATGCGTCCAACGCTACACTTGACAGCAAAAACGTGGAGAGGTCCATACTGCCGTAATTCTGCAAAGTGACGTAAGCGACATTGATAGTTTTGGCCCATTTTTTGGTTACTATGCATAAAACTCTTGCTCATCCTCTAAGTTTTTTTTCCATAGATGATAGATTACAACTAGATCTTGCATTCTAATACTGCAGGCATACTTTTACACCAGATATTTATTACATATAATATACCAAAAATATCGATATTTTAAATGGCGCTTACGTCACTTTGCAGAACTACGGCAGCATAGGGGAAACATTTCCCAACGCCAGCGGGATTCGCCCGACTCACGTTCGGAAATCGGAGGCCATTCGAAAAAATACCACCCAGCGACACCGTACGACGAGAATATCATCGACCAGCAGCAACCGTTCGTCCTACGTCGTCACCGACAATCACCTCGTTCTGGTGCAATACCGCAACCCTTCTACTGGACGCTGCCTCCGTGGAACGATCACGATCGTCATCAACTCGCCCCACGGCGACGGTAACGCGACCGTCCACTCGCGTCTCTCGGCGGCGCCTTCGCTCAACTAGCTCGCTCCACATCTCCCGAAACGATCCTCTTGGTGATCGCATCCAGGTTCGCGATTGTATGTACCTTCAGGCGCCCACCGGCGTCACTACGCTCGACAAGCCCGGTGGTGTTCGTGCCCGATCGTCATCGGCCGCCACCACAGTGACGAAACCATCTCGAAGGGGTGGTGGTGGCTAGGAGTCGACTCGTCATCCAACCGTAAGTAGAGAACCGCTGACACACGCCTTTACACCAGACAACGACACTACCAGGGAACGACATTTATAAATAGTAGGGGAAGAGACAAGTGTTAGAGATATGAAGACTCACAAAGATCATACGCAGGGGAGGGGAGTGACGTCACGAGCAGGGACTGAGTGACCATCGTAAAGTTCGGTACCGTAGGTTAGCGGTTTGCTCCGGGAGAACTCGCGATGGTCAATCAGTGAGTGAGCAGCTGGCTCTTCTAGGAGATGGATGAGGGGATTGTAAGTCTGTTCTTATTTTACCACAATATTAGGCATGGTACACAAATTACGTAACGCTAAAATCGGCGATTTCAGACTCCCCCCCTCCCCCTTGTAACGCTTTTTGTATGAAAACCTAAAATATTTTGTATGGCTTGTAACGCTAAGCTAGACTCCCCCCCTCCCCCTATAGCGTTACGTAATTTGTGTACGATGCCTTACGAAATCGAAATTTTAAACATTGAACGATTTTCTTTCTCTTGGTTGTTTTCCTCAATAAATAGGTTTTTCTCAATTCTACTTATTACATTTTTAAAGCCTTTGCAGTATTTGTTGAAATGCACTTGGTTTACCTGCGCTGTGCGTGTCGGCAGACTATCTGGATTTAAAAGTGACAGAGCGTGATTTACCGCACTGTTTCCACAATATACGCTGACTTTTCGCGCACGGCTACCAACAGCCATCTCAAACGTGAAATCTGTGTTGTAGAATGCCTGTGAAACCTTGCGTGTATCGATGGTGTACCTGCATTGAACGGTTGCAGGTTTTTGTCAATATTACTGAGTCTCCAACGAGAAGCTCATCTCCACCGGTGTCTCTAAAGGCAGATATTGACAAAAATTTGGTATCAAAAACAATTGTATAGTATCTGTTATATTTCCCATAGGAGTGGAGACCCCTACCCCTACAAACAAGGGTTAGACGTTGCTTACACCACTAACCTCACGACAATCAATAATTATAATACCGTACTTAAATGAAGAATTCCCAAACAAGAAAGCTCAGATGCATATTTTTTTGGAATGAGTAGCAGAATGTATTTTACATATTGCTTCGATTTCACATGTATTTTTTGAACTAACCTGACATTGAATATTGATACCTCGACATGGCAGCAAATTCCGAGAACATCATCGACTTGTTGCAAATCTGATTAAACCATAATTCGAAGCGCGTGAACGACTGCTACCCACAGCCGGTCAATCATGCCGTACAACCAATCAGTGCAGTGCAGCAACAGCAGCATCAATATCTACCCACACCGGAGTTTGCAACATGTTTTCGTCGGTTGTTGCTTGCCATGCGAAATCCAGCCAACTCGACAATTCAAGTGGTGACCGGCAACGACAACGACAACGGCGACGACGACGGTGCTGGTGGTGAGATTATTCCGTGGCCATGTTGCCCGGCAGCACTACCTCGTCGGTCGGACGATGACATGCGGATGATAGTTGTCTGGAGTGAGGAGGTTGGCACAGAGTCCATCGCCTCTGTACAGAAATTGCCGAACCATCGCATCGTCGTAGTCGGTCGCTCGGTGCAACATGCGTCGTCCCGACAGTCAGTGCTGTGCTCGCGTTTGGCCGGATGTTTATCTATCCTCTTTTCCTGTTTACACTTTCCGAGCGCGCGATGAGCGAAAGAATGACCAAGTGAGTGTCCGTTGCCGGGGTCGTCGTCAGTGGGAGGTTGGGACTAGGGTAGCTTGGAGAGAAGTTCGGGCCACCGAGGCCACAGGCTACAACCATGGCGGGTTTATTTTGCAAGACCTCGTACATTTGTAGATTGTGATGTTTGGAAAATTATTCAGGCCAGCTATAGCTGGAGGCATTTTCCGATCGACAGCTAGTGCTAGCTGTACTCGCCGGCGAAGGATGGATTGAAGCGCGTCATCCAATTGAATGATAAGATGGCGAAGTTTCGAGTGTCAGTCCAGGGTTATGAATTTATTGATTGTCATCGATGAGCCGGGTGTGGACGAGAGTGGGAACGAAGAAGACACAAGTTGATTGCCAGCGGAAGTTGTCGACCGAATAACGAACGGCGACGATATTGACGGAGACTGGCAGGAAGCCAATAAGCATATTAAAAGTTTTTCTTCTCCACAACTCCCCGGCAGCAGCACCTTGGACGGTTGGTTGCCAGCCTGATACGATTACGATGACGATGGCAACGGGGCAGAGATGTGTACAAGGACGGGTCGAACTGAACTTAAGCACCCTGTCTTCCGGTCGGGCTGAAGTTCGATTATTTTTTGTGATAGTGTGCACACCGTGGAACTTCCCTTAGTTGCTTTCCTGTACTTTATGGCAAACAAATAAAATTAATGACATCTTTCCTATTTTGATGTGAGTTGTTGGAAGATAATGGCGGAAAAGTTGAACTACATGAAACTGGAAAAGAGAGATTTTTATCGCAAAGCAAATTCAATGAGTTTTTCCGGACTGTCAATAAAGAAAATGTGGAAGGACAAAGGAAGTGAAAAACAAACAAGTTACTCAAAAAGTTCCCACATCCATTGCTAATTCGTTCTGAGCTAATGACACCACTCAGGTTTTATAAATGGAATAAATATCAGCTTCTGTTAAAATAACATCAGATTACCGATAAACATGTAACTTTCACCAACTTTATTGAAAAAATCGTTCATTGTAGGCCCATACCTGCAAAACTCGTCACCATAATTAAAACTCTTCAACGGGAGAAAAGATGAAACACATTCAAAATCGCAGTCTCCGGCAAACTTTCTTACCCGCCATCCACAAAGAAGCTAATTAAGAAATTCCACTTCTGCATTTGTTACACTTCGTGGCGACATCATTCGAACTGACCGAGAGAACTTTTCCTATCTCTTCTGCTTCTGTCAAGTGAGGCCACCACCGAAGAAGCTAGAAGAACTATGCCACCGAGAAGCAGAAAAGTCAACCGCAAAAGGCTAGTTAGCGAAAACACGTTCTCCTTCCACACAGCCAGCCTCCCTTTATCTTCCACGAGATCGCACCGGAGCCTGCCGGAAATTCAACTTCAAAGCCACCGCGAAGCTGAAAATTGCGCCGTGGAAACTTTTCCAATGAACAACACGACCAGCCAGCCCCGAATCGCTGGACGACCAAGGGCGACGGTGTTGCTGGACGACCGAGATGCTCTGCCCAACCAAGCAAGTATTGCCGTTGCTTTCTCGGATGCACTTTGACTCATGGGAAAGTTTTTTTTTCTCCTGTTGAAGTTGTAAGCAGTTGGGGAAGCTGGTGAAAATTGTCTTCACTTGGTTCCGAGTAAAAAGATTTGCGGTTTTGAGGAGTGATAGTATACAGATATTGTAGATGACCAGTGAAATAAATTAAGAACTGCTAGATGGAATAAACTAGCCAAACGAATGAGAAAAAAAAACACTGTGGCATTAGCGTAGCTAGAGGGTTCCAAGTACATCAGACACTTCTTAGAGCTCGTTTGAAGCAATCGCAGAAGCATGAAAGCAGCCGTCAGTTGAGAAGCCACCAAGTGTGCAAGTGTACGCGGTTTTAAGCTGAAAATGAGCTACACTGTGCACATTTTCAGTGCGGAATGCCATCACTGCCTGAAAGGACGACCCATGTCGGATCGAAGAGAACAGTAGTTTGTGAACGAAAGTGATGTAGGCGATAAGGAGCGATGCCAAGATCATGGATGCAGTTTTCGACGTACTCGTACTGGCGAAATAATCCACGAGCTCTTTCGTGGGAGGAGGAGAGTGGGATGGCGTAGGGAGGGCAGTTCTAGGCCAATGTCTACGCTAAAAAAATCAAAAATTTTGTGTTCGCGCACATGCGCTCCCAATGAAGGCAGCAGCATGCGAGGCTGCGCGGGCACTGACACCAATCAACGCGTCCGAATCGTCATCGACCACCGACGCGGCGCTCACACACTCACCCAAGCCGACGAAACCGAAGCTACCTGCGCTGCGAGAGAGTGAGTGCCGTGAGCTTCAAACATTGAGTTCGGCAGCAGACCACCGCTGCCGCAGCCGTCATCATCATCATCATCGACTGTCGTCGCTCTGCAGCTAGCGTGGTGATGGTGATTCCCGAAACGTCGCATGGGTTCTAGGCACGCGTGGAACCTTGCGTAGAAGCTTCCACGTGATTCTGGAATATGAATTTTTTGATATAAATATGCGACCCGTTCGCAGTAGCGGGTCAGCTTGATTTCGATAAGCGTTCGCGTGGCTTATGACAACGCGTAGTGTTAAGTGAAAAGGTGAAGAGAGAAAAATAAAGTAGTGAAGTAAAAGTGAACCAGTGATTCCCAGTTTCCTCCCTTACTGTGTAAAACAGTCCAGTGTTCTTGCCAAGTGTTCTTGTGTTTATTGCCAAACATTTTGCATGAACAAATGCTTAAGAGAGTCGAAAGGGGGGTCAGCGAAGGCCAAAATTGAGTTTACGTCTCTCAACAGCGTCTAAGCGCGCCGATTACAAGTGTCTGGCGGAACAGGTCCTTGATAAGGGCTCTTATCGTTGAAACGACTCTACATTTTGAAGACCTGGTCGAGATCACGGATAATTCCTCCTCGGCTAATATGTAGGGTGAGATAATAGAAGGAGCGTAGTTGATGAGGGCCATAAAAAAGAGGTGGCTCGACTCGATCATTGACTTTGCGTCCTCGAAGTCTAATATTAGCAAGGACTTAAAGCAGGCCCTGATTAGACTTCGTAAGTCAATGATTGCGATTAGGCGGGGCCACCTGAATCTCGCGGCAACTGCGGCAACGGTTGAGCCCATGAAGTGGCAGGCTCAGAAGTCTATTTACACGGAGGCCTTCGCTTTTGCGGATAGCTCAACAAGTGCAGCGGAAACAATTACTTGTGACAAGCATTCGCAGAAGCATGTGAGGCAGCCGTCAGGTAAGGAACTACCAGGCGGTGCCCGTTCCTGAACTCAGTCCCCATAAGGGCCTGTGCCAACCCCCGAGTGACCTCATAGCCACCGCATAGGTAACCCGTGGGATCATTGCCGACTTCTTATTTGCAGTGAGGGATAGCGGCTCTAAGATGGACTCAACAGAAACGACTACTAAATTCGTAAACCATGTGATCGAGAGTGGAGAGGCAGACGTTGAACTCTTTTGCGCGAGGAGGACTGGCGAGATCGCCACTACGATGGGCTGGTGTCCCAAGCAACACGAATTGTTTCAAAGCCAGTACCAGCAACATCAGTGCAATTTATTCACTGTTTGTATTAAGGACAACAGAAAATATTTGCTTCTTCTTTGAAACGCAAAAAGCACAAATTCTAAATCGTTATGCAACTTGAGCTAGTGGGATTGATAAAAAAAATGTCCAGACTCGAACCATGGACATCAGGAGTATTAACCACTCACCTAACATACTACACCAGAAGCTCTGTGAGAGATTTGCTGCTAAACGCACCATAAAAGTTACTGAAGTTACGCGTTACTTCATTGTATCTTCTTTGTCACAAGTTAGAAAGCTGTCAAAATGAAAAGACGCGCAAGTTTTCCGTAACACATTTGGAACCTAATCTGAACAAACAAACCACAGTAAGATGTTTCATGTGCGTTACATAGCACATTTAATGCAAGCTGACTGTATTGTCACTTGTGAGGAATATGTTAGCTCCGCCTCCATAAATCGATGTCAAATACGATGTTTTTGTAATTCCTATGAAACAAAGCTGTAACTTAACGATATTCGGAGTTTAAATGCAACTCAACTGACAAGATTGAAGTTGCGTGTGCTTTTATTGCACCTCTTTTAGACCAAAGCATAGAAAGCCACATTTTGGATGATGTTGCAGGTGCTGCTTGGGGTACCCACCAGCGAACAGGTGGCAGGAGTTTCAACAGATGGAGCACGAGGCGTCGCAGCGCCAACCGAGGAAGTGCAAACCGGCGCGGACCTCACACGGGCGCTGAACCGCAACAGGAGCGGGCTACCAAAGATGTAGGTAGTTGACGAACAGCTGAAGCTGATCGACTTCATGAGCGGCTGGACAAACGTCAGTAAGGACCTGAAACAGGGCCTGCTGAAGTTTCGCAAATCGCTAGCTCTGGCCAAAACGGAGAACGATCGCCTGATTGAAGAGCGAAGTACGGCTGATGCGAGAAGGGAAGAGCGGTCCACCCAAACATCTTCACTTTGCTGGCAAAGCGACAATGGCGCATGAGACCATGTAGCTCGCCGGAGTCGTAGCAGAGCGGTCAAACCGCTCTGCAGCTCGAGATGCATGCCTGGGGAGCAAGAACCGTCCAGTAGAGGCGGACGAAAAGCCAAAGAAGGAGAAAGGGGCGGTCAGCGCGAGCAACCAGGCTCCCAAGTCGGAAGCAAAACGCTCAAGGGGCAGGAAAACCAAGCCCCTGGAGGCCAACCGGAAGAGAAACTCGGGCCAACTAGAACAAGGGAAGCACTGTACAAGCCGTGACCGGCGTCGGCACTGTTTTTTTTCGGATTTAGTGACTCACCTACAACTATCAATTTCCCTATGTTTTGTTTTTGCCGCCACACTTTGCAAAACAGAAATGCAAGTGGGCACATAATGTTAAGCAAGGTTCATATCGATTATTAGGAAACATCGAGTGACCTTGCTGAGACTGAGGGTTGGGCTGAGCTACAGCGACCGCCGCAATAATCGGGTCGTTACAGGACAATCCTTGGATTATGGTTGAAAAGAGGAAGGAGTTAAGAAAAGTAAAAATCACTTTTCACAACTCCTTTAAACACGAAATACCTACAGAGAGGAGCTCGCAGCCGCACTTAAACAGCAGTGCGAGGTAGATGTACCAAATGCATCGATCCGCCTGCGTAAGGGTCCGGCAGGTACGCAGATCTCCACGATCAAGTGCCCTGTAATGGGGCAGCAGGGATTATAATCGCGGGGCCTGACGAACCCCCCGCTTGCAAATCAGCCCCGTAGTCGCTGGCTAAGAATAGGACTACTAACCCAAATTCAAGGTGTCAAGCGACCTATGCCGAGGAATGAGTGCTCGAAGGGATGAAAAAGATGCTTGATCATTGACGGAGCCTGTGGGGTACCTTGGCACCCCCCACAGTATTACGTCCCATACCGCAGGGCTCTGGCGTGGTCTTGGGCGTGGTGGACCTCTTTTCCCGTGCATCTCATGGGATCTAACATGAAAAATTTTGAAAATCAAATCCAAAACGTAGGAGGTAGTGGTAGTGGCGATGCAAACCCCACAACGAGTGGGTTGATGAGGTCTCCGTTAAGGAGAAGTGAAGAGTCAGGAACGGGAAACTGCGCAAGCAGCTCAAGTGTTTGGAGCTCCGGTCCATCCAGCCGGTGGAGATACTGGATGGAGCGTGGTTGTTGAGGGCCATCAATCAAAAAAGAGAAGAACTGCCCGCAATCGAGGTGGCTGAGCAGTAGCTTGGCAAGATCATCGACTTTGCCTCCACGAAGTCCAATATTAGTAAGGACCTGACTGTTGTGACTTCGTAAGTCGATGGACGATGCCAAGCAGGAACACATGAGACTTGTGTACACACTTAGAATAAATTACAGTATTCGGTGAAAAAAAATCACCGAAACTGGTCTGTAAACAAGCAAACTACAGTATTACGGCGAAACCGATGAAATTGCAGGAGAAAATCGGTGAAATCAGACAAATTTACAGGAGACCTCATCATCTCCAACCAAGACTCTCTTGTACAGTGGCAGCAAGTGTGGTTCCTGATCAGAAGGTTATGTATTCAATCCCATCATCGACGTTTTTTATGAAAATATAGTTTTTTTGTGCTCGCATAAAATCTCCGTAAATTTGTAAAATTTACCGTACGTTCAGTGATATTGAGAATTCATTTGTAAACAAACATACCGAACGTTCTGCGGTTTTTACGGTGAATTTGTAAAAAGTACCGAACGTTCCGGTAATTTTGACAGATGCATTTTCCTGATATTAGCAGTACGTTCGGTGGTTTGAAAAATCACCGAACTTTTTACCGTACGTTCAGCTGTTGAGATTACGGTAAAATTTTACCGTAATCCGTCATTTTTTCTAAGTGTGTAGGCTGCAGCAGCGGCGGAACCTGTGAAAGAAAAAGATACGAAGTCTACCCAGACGAAGCCCTTCGCTTTCACAGGTAGTCCGAAAGGTGTCGTGGATGCGACTGCTCGTGATAAGCACTCGCAGAAGCGAGCGAGGGACGACTGGTGGAGGAGCTGTCTGGCGGTGCCCGCAAAACCAGGCGAATAATTACCCCGAAGGTTGGCAGTAATGCCGGCAAGTCGGACACCAGCCAGGTGTCCCGAAAAGTTGAAAATAGTGGGCCTGAAAAGGCTGGCCCGTCCCAGAAAGATGGAAACAAGGGGTTGCGACCGTTGGTAGGCTCTGAACAATCACAGAGTAGGATGAACCAAGGGGAGGACCCCACTTGAACAAAGGTCGAGTGGAAGAAGAAGAAAACAAAGCCGCAAGTAGAAGCAAAGGACCCCAACCCAAGGCGTAAAAGAGTAGGTGCCAAGCGCGAGAAAGGCGACGCGCTCGTCATCAAGACCGAACAGTCGAAGAACTCGAACGTCTTGAAGGCGATGCGAAGCGACGCCAAGCTCATGGATCTGGGAGCCCACTTGCGCAGTATCAGACGTATTCTTACGGGCGAGACGATCCTGGAGCTTAAGCGTGGTAAGGAGCGCAAGGACTCCACCTACAAAAGTTTGGTGGAAGATGTCCTTGGCGAAGGGGTAGAGGTGACGGCTCTCACACAAGAAGCGACTCTGTGGAGCGGATCTGGTGTGATGGTTAGAACACTTGACTATCACGCTTAGGACCTGGGATCGAATCCCACTCCCGACAAACTCGCAAAAATGTGAGTTCTTCCTTCGGGAGGGAAGTAAAGCGTCCGAGATGAACTAGCCTAGGGCTCAAAATATCGTTAATACAGAAAAAAAGAAAAAAAAAGGTGAATCTGAAGGTGAAAAACCTAGACGAGGTCACCGAAGTGGAAGAGCTCGTCACGGCACTGCGACAAAAGTGCGAGGTGCAGGTGGCCACCGCAGCCGTTAGGCGGATGTTAAAAAGTCCGTTAAAGTAAGGAGGATTAAGGTAGGCTGGTGCGTATATCATCTGACGTTTCACGAGCCACCGGAGGTTTGTTTCAGGTGTCTGGAACCAGGACACAAGTCATGGGTTTGCAAAGGCCCTGGCAAGAGCAAATTGTGTAGGAGATGCGGCGCCGAAGGCCATAAGGCACAAGGTTGCACGACTCCACCCATTTGTCTGATATGTAGCGGAAAATCCGTGAACAACAGGCATCCAACGGGTGGTCCAAGGTGGCCGACCTTCTAAAAAAAAACCGCAGTGAACAAGTAACACAACTGAACCTGAACCACTGTAACGCGGCTCACAACTGATTTGTCAGGCGATTTCTGAGTGAGGGACGGATGACGACCTTGCTTACAGGGCGAAGGCCGGTAGTAGATGGCTTTAATGCCTGGGCCATGGAATGAAGAAGCCGAACCATCAGCGTCAGATCCTGCTAAAGGTATTGGCCATGCTAGATGTTGATCTGACTAATGGTGGTACCAAGCCAAAAACACCTTTAGTCGGAATGAAGCGGAGCCGATAATTTACGTTACTTTTTGTAGTCTTGGCCTAACAAATAGTTCGAATATAAGCAGATGCCTACATTCACAGCGAGCACTTGGAGGTTCCCCAGACAACCAGTAATCGTATAAGATGTTGCATAAGATGATAATGTTGAGGTCAAATGCATGCAAGCTTGCTATTTGATGAAAACATTCGCGAAATGATGCGATTTGCTTTCGACAACGAATACGTTTTCACCCATCCTCGCTTTATTCAATCAACCTCCCATACGAGTAGCACACGAACGGACTCAACACTGCTCAGCATAGTTGACACTTCCTTTTCGCCGTTGAGCCGTTGCGTTCTAGCCAAGCATCTCTTTTCATCGCTTTCGATGCTTTTCGACAGCTTATCGCGAAGCATCGTTGGCTGGAAGCTTTATTAGTATGGTATCGGTACATGCGAATGTTGCTTCTGTGTGCGTGTCGAGCGTTCGTGCCGTAGCTTCGCAAATCAACCTATTCGGTATGGTTCGGCTGTTCGGGCGAGCATGTGGCGGCACAGTCAGATGTGTGCAAAATCGTTTGTGATTTACATCATGTTCGTTTTGCCACCTCTTTGCTGCTGGTCATCGCTGATCAGTGCACAGTTCAATCGCACGCGATAAATATACAGTTGATGAGTTGTGATGAGCACTAGTGACGTGATAATTTGCATCATTGAATGCATGCATGTCTCCATTTAGGCGCATGTAAAAAGTACACTGTTCGCCTCCACTTTAACATCTTATGCGACATCTCGGACCCGAATGACTTCCATTCTGATAAAGGGTGCTTAAAATAAATGCAAGTCATCCATTGTAAAAGCCATGTTGGTGTTCTCTGAGGTTTCACCTTAAAGACAAGGTGTAAATAGTGGGCACGTGCACAGCGAAAATTAGAGGGCCCATAGCCACAGCTGTAAGGGAGTGGATATTCCGCAGCACCAGCTGAAGGTGACGGGTTTCAACTCCCGGTCGTTTCAGGAACCTTTAGTAATGTTAATACCACTTGAATTTTTTTGCATAGGGTATCTTCTGCCAGCCACATGAAATACGCATGCAAAATGATCATTGACAGAGGAAGCTCTCAGTTAATAACTGTGGAAGTACTCATAGAACTCTTAGCAGGGTTCGTCGTAGTGGCAGCCCTGTCGTCGTAAAATTCGAGCTTCTTAGTCGGTTGATGGTGGGGTGGGCGCTGCTACACAAAACAGTTGATAAGGGCGCCAGTGAGTGCAAACTCGATAGAAATGCTGCCAAACACAATAATTTCCATATTAAGTGAATAGTAAGTTGGCAGGGAATATATAAAGCGATACAATATCTTAATTATATAGCAATTATTAAGATATTTATTGATAATAATATTGGGTATAGGGCGGAAGTGGTATACCTCGGTTCCTTCCTAACGGCTGACAACAATGTAAGTCATACAATACGAAGGCGCATCGTCAGTGGAAGTCGTGTCTACGAGTGACCTTAGAAGAAACTACGCTCAAAAAATATGCACCAAATGTACCATGTACGGTCCTAATAATATTGGTGGAATTTTACGGACATGAGCGGCATGCAGGAGAACGGTGTGTGGCGGCGAAGGATGAATCACGAGCTCGTTGAACTCTGAGATTGCCGAAAAATCGCTGCAAAATTAGTGTGCGCTACTGATTTTATTGGTCCAAGAAGCCATGGAATGCCGAGAGCACGATGGGCGCCTTGGGTGACTGACGGTCTATATGGCGGCAAATTATATAGATTTGAGTATGAACGCCCTCGCAAATAAGAAAAACGACTTGTTTTTTTTGTGTTTTAATCTTGGCTTCAATATATGTATAGTTGTTTTCGAGGTTCCCTTCAGGAATTTCTCCAGAGATCCTTTAAGGTATGTCTGCAGGTATTCCTTCAGAGATTTCTTCAGGGATTTCTCTATATATTCCTTCCAGAGTTCAGCTAGAGATTGCTCCAATAGGTTCAGCTGGAATTATTCGAAGTATTTCTCCAGAAATTCTTTCAGATAATTTTACTAGAGATTTTTCAGAAATTTCTTAAAAACTTTGTACAAAAAATCCTTTAGGATTCTATCCAAGGACTCATTCAATAATTCGTCCAGAAATAATTGCAGACATGGATTTCTTCAGATTTTTTTATAAAGAGATTCCTACAGAAATTCTTCCAGGAATTCGCTAAGACAGCTCTCCTGGGATTTCCTAAGGAATTAGTCTTGGGATTGCTGCCGCATTTCATCATGAGGTTTCTCCACAAATTCCTCCAGGATTCATCCGGTAATTCCTTCTGTGATTCTTTTAGGAACAACTTCCAGGTTTATTTTAAAAATGCCTCCAAGAACTCTTCTAGGAATTCCTTCAGGAATTCCTCCAGGAATTCTTTCAGAAACATCTCCAGGAATTAATCCAAGACTTCTTCCAAGAACTGTTTAGATATTCTCTTAAGAATTCGTCCTGGGATTGCTTACGAGATTCCTCCTGGGGTTTCTTCAGGAGCTTTCCAGGGATTCCTTCTTGAACTACTACAGAGATTCCTCCAAGAGTTCCTCTACGTACTCTTTTTAGGATTCTTTAAGGATTTTACCAGGAATTTCAACAATTTCTTCAGTACTTCCTCGTGGAATTTCTTCAGAAACTCCTCCTAGAATTCCATTAGGAATTGATTCTTGGATTTCTTCAGGAATTCTTCCTGGAATTTCTCCAAGAATTCTTCCAGGAATTCTTCCAGAAATTCCTCCAGGAGTTCTTCCAGGTTTACTCTGAGAATTTCTGCGTGGATTCCTCTAAAAATTCCTGCAGGGATTCGTCCGGTAATTTTTTCTAGGTATTCCTCAATAGATTTCTCTAGGAGTTCCTCCAAATATTCCTTAAAATACTCTTTTAGAGATGCCTCTAGGAATTCCTCTAGAGATTCCTCCATGGATTCCTACAGTGCTTTATTGGTTCTTCAAGCAAATTCTCTAGGAATTCATACAGCGACCTCTAGGGATTCCTCCAGGGATTCTTCGAGGAATTTATACATGGATTCCACTAGAGCTTTCTCAAGGAAATTCTCCAAGATTGCTCCAGGAATTCCAACATTCATGACTCCAGGAATTTCTCCAGGTGTTCCTCCAGGGATTTCTATCAGGGACTCCGCCAGGAATACCTCAAAGAACTCCACCAGGGATTACCTCAGGAATTGCTTCGGATATTCCTCCAGGAATTGATCCAGGAATTCCTTCAGAAATTGCTATAGCAATTTTCCCAGAAATTTCTCCAGAAAATCCTCTAAGGATTCCTTCAGAAATTTCCCCAGGAATTTTTCCCGGAGTTTATCCAAGAATAAATCTAAGAATTCCTTCAGGGATTCCTGCATGAATTCCTTTCGGGTTTCCTTCAGAAATTCCCTCAGGAATTTCTCCTGGTATTTATCCAGGAGTTATTCCAGGTATTCCTCCAGGATTTCATCCAGGAAGTTCTCCAGGTACTCCTCTAGGAGTTCTACCAATAATTCCGCCATGCACTATTCCAAGGATTTCTTCAGGAACCCTCCAGAAATTTATTCAGAAACTGAGCCAGGAATTTCTTTCGAAATTCCTACAGAAAATCCTCTAGGAATTCTTACAGCAATGCTCTGGGAATTTCTCTAGGATTTTTTTAGAAGCTTCTCCAGGGAATTCCTCTAGAGATTCCTCCTGGAATTCATTAAGGGATCCCTTCAGAAATTCTTTCAGAGATAGTTTTTCAGAATTTCTTAAAGAATTCCTATAGAGATTTCTCCAGGAATTCCTCCTGAGATTTTGCCAGGAGTTTGTCCAGGAGCTCCTCCAGGACTATTTCCAAGAATCCTCCTAAGAATTCTTCCAAGTTTTTTTCAGAAATTTCTCTAAGAATTCCTCTTCCGAAATTTCTCCAGGGATTCCTCCCAGATTTACTCTAGAGAATCTTCCATGACTTCACCCCACCCAGGGACTCCTTTAGGAACGCTTCCAGGGTTTGCTACAGGAATTCAGATTTTTTTTCAGGATGCCCTTCAGAAATTTCTCTTGGAAATCCTACAGTGATTCCTCCAGGAATTCCTCCTGAGATTTCTCAAGGACTTCATCTAGGGATTGCTCCAGGAATTCATCCAGAGTTTCCTCCCAGAGTTCCTCTAGAGATTCCAACAGCAGTTCATTTAAGAATTTAACCAGGGATTGCTCCAGGCATTTTTCCAGGAATTTCTCCAAGGATTATACCTTCTTCAAATTATTCCTTAAAAAATTCCTCCAGGCATTCCTCTAAAAATTTCTCTAGCGATTTCTCTAGGAATTCCTCCAGGTATTCCGCCAAGAATTTGTTCAGAAGTTTCACCAGGATTTCCTCCAGCGATTTCGGTAGAAGTTGCTTCAAGGGTTTCTCCAGGAATTCCTCCCAGAATTCTTCTAAGGATTCCTCCAGGATTTTTTTTTTCAGGGATAGTTGCACGGAATTTATCCAAGAATTTCTCTAGGGATTTCTCCAGGAATTCCTCCTGGGATTCCACCAGATATTTGTCCAGAAGATCCTTCAAGATTTCCTCTAGCGATTTCTCTAGGAATGGCTTCAAGGATTGCTCCAGGAATTCCTCTCAGAATTCTTCTAGGAATTTATTCGGGAACAGCTGCACGGAATTCCTTCCAGAATTTCTCTAAGGATTTCTCCATGAAGTCCTCCTGATATTCCCCCAGAAATTGCTTCAGTGATTCCTCCAGAGTTTTTCCAAGAATTCTCCCAGCAATTCTTCCAGGAATTTCTCAAAAAATTTCTCTTAAGATTCTTCCAGGAATTCCTCAAGGGAGCCCTCAGAGATTTTTCCGAGAATTCCCCCAGGAATTCTTCCAAAAACTTCTTCAGGAATTTCTCTAAGTATTCCTCCAGGAACTCCTATAGTGTTTTTTTTTTCAGAAATGTCTCTAGGGATTCTTCCCAGATTTCCTCTAGGGAATCCTCCAGGAATTCATCCACTGATCCCTTCAGGATTTCTTCCAAGGCTCCATTCAGGTATTCCTTCAGAAATTCCTCCAGGAATTCCTTTAGGAATTCCTCTACGAATTCATCCAGGTATTCATCCAGAAGTCTACCAGAGATCCTTTCCAGAATTCCTTTAGTGATTCCACTAGGAATTCATCAAGGAATTTATCCAGGGATTGCTCTAGGCATTCTTCCAGGAATTTCTCCAAGGATGCCTCCAGGAAATCCTCAAAATATTATTTTAGAAATTCCTTCAAGAACTCCTCTAGCAATTTCTTCAGGAACTCCTCCAGGTATACTTTTAGAAATTCCTCCAGGAATTTCTCGAGGGATTTCTTCCAAAATTTGTTCAGTAGTTCCTCCAGGATTTCCTCCAGCGATTCCTCAAGGAGTTGCTCAGTGATTTCTCCAGGAATTCCTCCAAGGGTTTCTCCAAGAACTCCTAGCTCCAGGAATTCGTCCAGGAATTTGTCTAGGAACTCCTCAAGGAGTCTAGGAAATTCCTCAAGTGGAGTTCATCAGAAATTTCTCCAAGGGTTTCTCCCATAATTGCTCTAGAATTCCACCTTTCAGAAATTCCTCCAGGAATTCCTGTAGGAATCTACAGGTTTACTCCAAGCATACCTGCAGGAATTCCTCCAGTGAATTCCTTAAGGGATTGCTCCAGGAGTTCTTTCAAAGTTTGCTCCAGATATTTTTATAGTGATTCCTTCAGAAATCCCTCTCGGGATCTTTTCAAAAAATTATTCAGGGTTCGGTATAAAAATTCAGAAATGCGTCCATGATCTTTTCCAGGGATTCACCCAAGAGTTTTCTTGGATAACCAGATTTTTTTTTAATTATTTGAAGGTTTTCTAGAGGAACTCCTCCAGCGATTTGTATTGGAAATCTTTAAGGTAATTTTAGAGGGATACTGGAGCTAGGAAAGTCTCCAAGAAGTCATCGAGGATTTCTTTTACAATTATCTCCGAGAAAATTCCACAGATTTATTCTGGAATCCATCCATGAATTCCTTCAAGAATACCCCCTGCAAAGTTGTTTCTTTAGAAATTCGTTCTGCGATTCTTTTAGGAATATATCCTATGATTTTTTCACATTCACTGTGATTTACTTCAAACATATAAGTACTTGCATGCTAGAAGCGCTTTCAGACATTTCTCCAGGAAATATTTCAGGAATTCACCCAAAGAAGACTCTTTCGGAATTCTCCCAGGATTTTCTCCTGAAATTTCTCTAGAAAATGTCACGGATTTCTGTATAGGAATTCCTTCTTAAATTCCTTCAGACATTTATTTTCGAATACATTCCAGCTATTCATCCAGGAATTCTTCCAGGTGAATTCCATGATTTTTCAAACAATTCCATTATTTGGGAGTTCTCCGGAAATACCTCCAAGAAATTCTTCACTCTTACATGGACGCCTCCGGGGTTTCCTCCAGTGTTTCAAGGCTTATTGAACAATACATTCAACAATTCTTCCAAGGATCCTTCCGAGAGTACATAAATCGACTTTTCTATAAGACTATATTCTGAAATGAGTATATGTAGTATAGGAATTTACAAAACTTTCTTTAGGAATATTTTGGCAAGAATGTACTCGTACTAATACAACTGAAGGTTTATTCTTAGAGGAAAAGAAATACAGGATATTCCAAGATTGCTTAACAGCATAGACAAATTGAATGATAATTTACTGAAAAAACTCCAGTTAGACATTAGGGACTGTTCATTTTATAAAGAGGACACCTTATTTGTGTGATATTCTACAGTGTAGGAAAAATATAACATTATACAAATTGTCCTTAGTTATGGAACTGAAGTGGTGTTTGTTAAAGCTCAATAAAACCCAATTGCTCAAAATTCTACACCACTTTCCACATACATAACTTTAAAATTTTTATGAACTTTTCAATGTGTTGGGATCTAATACCATTCTCCTAAAGGTAGAGCGTAATAGTTGGTCAGTAATAATGCACCAAGCATTACACAACTTGATATAGTGAGTTGCCTTGTTATCAATGAAAATGATAAAAAATATTTATTTAAGTCCAGTGATGCAATAACACTATGGATTCAGTTAAAATTTTGTCCAGTACAGAAGAGAATCGCATTCTAAATGATACTGAAGAAAAATATGCTTTAAAGTACGTTCTTCATCATAAATTTAATCCTTCATGATGGCCATAGTGAAAAATTGCATACTTTTTGCTCCATAAATGCAAGTTTTCGATTCTAGAGAAGCTTATTATTGTTTATTTTTAGCAAGGCTTGACCCTATGTATAGGGTATATAATCCCTTATTTGAACATAACTACATGTTAAGTTCTATTTTCGCCATCATTGTTAAGTTGTATTTGCAAAAGGTTACATCGTTATTTAGAAGAACCTTCAAAGAATGAAACTGTTTTACCTCCGGTAACTTCCATGAAGCACAGTAACCGAGCCAACAATGCTATCAAGAAGCGGTTTTCTGCATTTGAAATTGCATTATTAGTATTTTCGACTAGATCCATTGAAAACATTCAAAATTTTATTTTTTCATACATTTTTGTTAAACAAATAAATTTTGTTCTGAAAATCGAGTCCAATCGAGTGTAACTTTAATATCTCAACAACTAATATTCCGATTAGGTTTATATTTTGCCAGAATATGTATCACTCATGTTCTGCTGCAGTGTGGCAAACACTTTTATGAAATTTATAACGATACACCGATGTTTTACAGTAATTTTGTTTTTATCTCTAGTTTTTGGGAATCGCAAAATTGACCTCTCCTAACACTTTTCCGCATTTCTATGAAGTTCAATAATTTTAACCCAATTCAATTATGGTTATTATCTGCTAATATAATGTATAAATCTTCGGATGGGTTTCCATTATGTTCTACTGGAGAAAATTTTGAAGTAAATCATAAAGAAAATTCTGGGTTAGCCCTGAAAAGAGTTCTTTGTTTCCAAAAGAATTCAGCTAACAGTTGTTTATGCAACGAGTTGCATATATATGATTTTTACAGCACGAGTAGTACATTTGTCCAATGAGGCTTGCCGAGTCACCAAGTAATCACTGCATTATGATCATTTCCATCAGTATCATTATGCGTCCTGGAGATTATGCGTTAAACGAGATAAGCCACCAGCGTGATTCAAAAAATCGTTTTTGCTCCACACCGCTTATTCGATTTGTAGCTAGATTACCATGTGACATCTATTTTCTCTAGGGGTTCAAAAATTTCTGATAAAATTCCAATGCAAGTTCTACCAATTTTTTTTCACATGATATTTGAATTCCACAAGGAAGCACTTGCAGTAATGCTGCTAAATTATTCAGAGGTTCTTTGGGGGATACCCATCAAAGAATTCCTTTAAAAACTATCATTTTGATAAACGATGGAAATCTAGTGACCAGCAGCACAATACAATAACAGTTTCTTAAGCTAAACTTTGCTTCAGAGTTATTTTTCCACTCTTGTACAGCAAAAATGTTTGTCGGGTTCACAAAATATCTTTTACTTTTGAAAGCTCTTAAGACCATCTTCCATTTATCGCTTCAGAATTTCCTCTAGAATTTCCTTCGAAGTTTTCGTTAGAGGATCCTCTAGAAATTTCTCAAAAACTCCTCTAGAAAAGCTCCCATGGTTTTCCTTGAAGAATCTTCCATAGATTTTATCAGGAACCCGTTCGTGGAGAGATTTCTGCAGGAGTTCATTCAGATTTTGCTTCAGGATTCCTTCCAGGTATTCCTCGATGTATTAGCTCAGCCAATTTCTTTCAGGCATTTCCTTTAAGGATAACATTATCTCCACAAATTCTTTAACAAATTTATTCAAAAATAATTGCTGGTATTTTATACGGAAATTCCTTAAGAAATATCTCAAGAGTTTTTTTTTCTAAGGATATTTGCAGACGCTTCAAAATGCAGTTTGATTATTTTTTAGTACTTGATTATTATTATTATTATTTTTAAGCTCGCTCACAGATTTCATGAAAATCTTCAAAAATTTCAATAGAGGATTTCTCCAGGAATTTTCCTATAAATTCCTCAATATTTTTGTTTCTGGGAATTCCACCAAGGATTCCTCGGATTCCTTTAAGAATTTATCAGTGATTTCTTGAATATTCCTCCGTAGATTTATTCAAAAACATTTCCTAAGATTTCTGCAGGGATTCTACTGAAGATTTCTTCACTACTCTTGCACCCGAATGTGGAGTTTCGCTGAAGTGAAGTGAAGAGGTACAAGCAGACACTTTAGAGGAAAGTCCACCTTCCTGATCACAGAACAGCTCAGGGTTTCTTTCAGAAATTTCTGCTGGCTTTCCTTTTGAAATTCCTTTGGGAAAAAATATCTTCAGAGACTTCTTCAGAATTTCAGGGATTTCTTCAGCAATTTCAGCAAGGGATTGTTTAAAAAGTTCTTCCAAGGAGCTTTTCAGAAATTCTCCTAAAAATTTCTTCCCAAGGTTTCTCCAGGAATTCTGCAGAGATTCCTGCAGATTTTATTCAGATATTCCTCCAGGGATTTTTCGGAAGTTCTTCCAGAAATATCACAATAATTACTGAAGAATTATTCAAGGAATCCCTGAATGAATTTCTAAGCAATCCCTGCAGGATCCTAGAAAAAATACCTTCGGAAATCCCTAGTAGAAATTCTTGAAAATATTTGGGAGGAATTCCTGGAAAAAAAAAATCATGCAGCAATTTCAAGAGTTATTTTGTGAGCAATTTCATATTGAATTCCTAGAGCGAGCAATGGCGCTTAAGCCTAGGCTTGTTAGCCAGGACACAGTGTAAATGCCTGTGCCCCATCCCGGAATCAAAAAGGCCCATGGAGTGACAAAATTTCTTAGCTATGTCACTCCCAACGTTTCACTAAAACACTTTCACACCAACACATCTACATGAATTACTCAAATACACTTACACAATCTGAATCTTGTCGCATCACTCGCTTATAATGATTCCCAAATCACCCCATTCCAAATATCCAACTCCTTGACACCTATGGGGGGTCGGTGAGTCGCTGACCTCTTGTGAAGTAGGTGTCATATCATCACATCCTTTCCTATCCTCGTAACGGAGAAGATGGGCGTGGCCAGCAATGAAGGTTTTCATGTATTTTTTACTTCAACCTCTGATTGGATTGCTGTTCCTTCCCAAATAGCATTCCATTAGAAATTGGAATAGGAGTATTAAAGTTTAAACATGACAACATTCAGTATGCAATCTACGAATTACTCCGTTACCACGCAACGCAACGCAACGCAATTTCATATTGAATTCCTAGGATAACATCTAGGGGAATACCGGAAGAAACAGGATCTTCTTCTTCTTCTTCTTCTTTATGGCTCTACGTCCCCACTGGGACTTGGCCTGCCTCGCTTCAACTTAGTGTTCTTTGAGCACTTCCATAGTTATCAATTGAAGGGCTTTCTTTGCCTGCCATTGCATGATTTTGTATATTGTGAGGCAAGTACAACGATACACTATGCCCAGGGAGTCGAGAAAATTTTCCCGACCGGGAATCGAACCCGCCGTCTCCGGATTGGCGATCCATAGCCTTAACCACTAGGCTAACTGGAGACCCCAACAGGAAGAAACAGGATATCCTTTTCAATTTCTATAAAAATATAAATGGAGATATATGAAAGAAACCACAAAAAAAAACTTGAGATACCTCAGGAAGGGTTTCTGGAAAAATCAGCAGGGGAAATGCTGTAGGAATCTCCTTTAAAATAACTGCGGAAATCGTAGGAAAGTACAATTAAACGGGTTCTTGAAAGAGTTCGACTAATGTGAGAGATTTTAGCTACAAGCGTAGAATTAGCAATAGTTAATATACACAGAAATTAAAAAAATAGAAATTTTAGCTACTTATTTCGGCGTTGCAATCTTGGGAAATGAAATCTAAAACAGTCTGACTGCTGCGGCGAAAAGCGTAGCTAAAATGCAATTCAATAAATTTCTGAAGAATCATTGGATTTCTGATTTTTTTTTGTCGAGGAATTCTGTAGATACCTCTGATGGAGTTCCCAGAAAAGATTTTCATACATGTTCTTAACAAATTTGTACACAAAAATATCTAAAGTACTACCTGAAGAAAATCCTGCAGAAGTATTATTATTATTATTAGCTTTATTAGGGAGATTTTCAGCCCGAGGCTGGTTCATCTCCAACCAGAAGTATTTAAAAATTTCTGGTAGAATTTTTAGAGATCCGCTGATGGCATTAATAAAATGAATTTTTGAAGAAAAATACCTGAAAGAACTGCAGAACCCTCTGCAGGTATTTATACAAAAAAATCATGAATGTTTGGAAGAAACGATCTGAAGAAAAACCCTGAAGGAAGGTCTGAATGAATCCGAAGCAATGTCTAGAGGAATACTTGAAGGAACTATTGTGGAAACCCTTGGATCTCAAGTTCATCTAAATCTCTTGAGAATTTTCTAGAACAATTTCCACATAAATGCCCGAGAAAATCCCCAAATATATGGAGTATAATACCTGATGCAATATGATACCTATGGAAAAAAATTATGCAATAATTTATGAAAAAGTGTCTGAAAACAAACTGAATTTCTAAAAGAAAACCCTAGAAGAATTTCTAAAAAAAAATCTGTGAATCTTTATGAAAATTGCATCCTCCCGAAATTGTATCTTTTGAAGAAATATTTGAAGGAATTCTTGGAGAAATTCAAGAATATCTTCAGAAATTTGTAAAAGAATTTTCTGGCAGAATTTCTTCAGAAATGTTTGAAGAAATACTCGACAGAATACAAGCATATGCATGCAGCTATCTTTGAATGAATTTTCAATAGAATCACTTTCGGAAGTGCCAAGAATAATTCCTGTGAAAATTTTCAAAAGAATCTCTGGAAGAATCGTTGGATAAATTTTCTTAGAATTTTGCTGAGAGAAATGCATTTTGAGGTATACTAATAAGAATCTTTAGAAGAATTCAATCTAAAATCATTCTAAGAAATCCTACGAGAATTTTCTTTATGTTAACGTTCCAAAATTGTTTTGCTAAATCCTCAAGGAATCTCTAAAGGAATTTCTAGTGGTAATCCTGGAGAATTCCAGGGAAAATTGAGTTCAATGAAAATGTGTACTGCATTGATTGCGAATCAGAGTCATCTCTTAACCAAGATTTAACTCGAAATGTTGCGAAAATGTTGCTACCAGGAGACACGATGCATGTAGGTCCGCGAGTTTTGATTCAAATGGTGCCGTTATTGATGCGTTCAGCAGAATCGTGATTCGGCGCAACACCAGAAATTTCTTCAGTTTGAAAGTGTTAGTTAGTATCACAAAAAATATGTGTTTGAAAAGGAAGAGTGACCTTAGATCACTTGAAACGTGCTTTTTGTTCTAATGATGACTAATCGCGTGTGCAATGGAGGTGGAATGGAAACTAAGCCCAGTCATTGGAGTAGACACCTTAATGGTGATGGCAGCGGATCCTGGATGGTTCTCGGTGAGATTGTTCTAATTATTTTTGATTAATCTCATTACAACACAATGCAATGAGATACATACGTTCATGGTTTATCATACATAGGTACCAAACTTAAATCATATACACTACCCGTCATAAGTACGGGCTCACAAAAAGTATTGCAACAATATTGCATCACCCTGACCCTGATATGAAAAATCACCGTACTTTTACCGTACGTTCAGCTATTGAGATTACGGTAAAATTTTATTACCGTAAACCGGGGTCAAATTGATCATTCGGGTACTACATTGTAATTTCATAGAAGGGACTCTTAAGTGCTGTAATGATCTTAAACTTTTTACGTCATCTGGTTCGTAGATGTCTAGAGATGAGTGCAGACTTTTTTTAGGAAAAAGTTAGTTTTACCTTATTTTTTTAGGAATTTGCAATGTATTTCTCATTAGGCTGAAATCATTGCTACTGAACAATCGATTGCTAATAGGACTTCCCGTAAATTCTATGTTTTAACATTTTTGTGGAGCCTTGGTGGGGAAGTTATGTAGCTATTCTGAACATGAAATAGTTTAAAAATGTTAATTTTATGGTGAAATAGTCATTTATTGAGATAGAAATCACTTATTTCAAATGAAATTGCCTACCTTTAGGCGTTTAAGGGGAAATTTTAAAATTTAATTTTGTATTTTAAGTATTAAATTCACTTGTAATAAGATTTTCAATGCTTTATTCGGTTTAAGAAGAGCAAAATTAAGTGGAGAAGGAATTTTTTCTTTTCAACTGATGCTTAATTGTATACTGATCAATTTCGCCTCAAAGTGGCATTTCTATTTTTTTGATTTTTGGAGTTTTTAACTCAAAGTTTAAATTTGTTGAACAAAATTCTAACACATGGTTCTATGGAAATCCACTAGGTACTGGTTTTACAGAAATTCTTTTGAATATATTTGAATTACCACTGATGTATATATGCGCAAAAATTGTTTTAAAGCGATCAATTTGACCCCGGATTACGGTACCGTAATCCGTCATTTTTTTCTGTGTGTGTCTTCTACTTGGAACACACTCAGAAAAAATCCGGAAAATCACCTCAAGAGTCCATTAGACGGGCAAATATATGTGCCATTGTAGTGTTGGGCTTGTTTGGCCAAATAACATCATAGAAAACAGTCTAATAGCACCATTACGTAATAAAGCCCTCAAGGAAACTCCCAAATTGAGCGAGCGTCGCTTATTTCTTGACCGCAGTGCGTCTGAAAAATAAATCAACTCAAATTGAGCTTCCTGCGTAACAACTCTTGAACAATTGATCAAGAAATATGTTGCATTGTACTGAAATTCCATGAACGTTTCCATTTCACGTCTTGTTACAAACAACTAGTTAGGTTATGAACACATAAAAATAAAGAATCAGGGAACAAAAACTGTTGGAGTTTCCAACTGTCTTTTTCTATTTGTCACCGACATGTACAAATTGGAACAATACAAATGTGCATATTTTTTCTGCTTGGAAAAAAAAAACAAATATTAAACGCCGAAATGTATGCATAAGAAACAACGTACACAAGTCAAAAGAAAAATTGAAATATATTCAATCAAGTGACAGTATCGCAAACGTAACATGAACATGCATGGGCAGTACGCAGGGTGTGATTTTACTATATATAATTAACTAATGTTTCAGTTCAGTTCAGTGAAGTGAAGTGATCTGAAAATTTTTGAAATTTGCACCACGTGGGTGGTGCTAATAATCACTTAAACCCTTTAACATGGGAATTTTGAAAAAAATCGTTTTTGACATTTAAATAAAGCTCCTTAGTCGTCGACTAATCGTGACTAAGCAGGACGACAGGGCTGATCAAATTTTTTTGTCAATTTGAATTACCCAAAATGGTCAAAAATAACGTTTTATTAAATTTTGCCTCCTGAGGGGGTGGTCGTAGGTACCGACTTACGCCAAATCCCATATACACTCAATCTGGTCCGGTCAGGGCGTCAACAGTGAACACTCAAAATAGTCAAAAATAACGTTTTATTAAATTTTGCCTCCTGAGGGGGTGGTCGTAGGTACCGACTTACGCCAAATCCCATATACACTCAATCTGGTCCGGTCAGGGCGTCAACAGTGAACACTCAAAATAGTCAAAAATAACGTTTTATTAAATTTTGCCTCCTGAGGGGGTGGTCGTAGGTACCGACTTACGCCAAATCCCATATACACTCAATCTGGTCCGGTCAGGGCGTCAACAGTGAACACTCAAAATAGTCAAAAATAACGTTTTATTAAATTTTGCCTCCTGAGGGGGTGGTCATGGGTACCGACTTACGCCAAATCCTATATACACTCAATCTGGTCCGGTCAGGGCGTCAACAGTGAACACTCAAAATAGTCAAAAATAACGTTTTATTAAATTTTGCCTCCTGAGGGGGTGGTCGTAGGTACCGACTTACGCCAAATCCCATATACACTCAATCTGGTCCGGTCAGGGCGTCAACAGTGAACACTCAAAATAGTCAAAAATAACGTTTTATTAAATTTTGCCTCCTGAGGGGGTGGTCATGGGTACCGACTTACGCCAAATCCCATATACACTCAATCTGGTCCGGTCAGGGCGTCAACAGTGAACACTCAAAATAGTCAAAAATAACGTTTTATTAAATTTTGCCTCCTGAGGGGGTGGTCGTAGGTACCGACTTACGCCAAATCCCATATACACTCAATCTGGTCCGGTCAGGGCGTCAACAGTGAACACTCAAAATAGTCAAAAATAACGTTTTATTAAATTTTGCCTCCTGAGGGGGTGGTCGTAGGTACCGACTTACGCCAAATCCCATATACACTCAATCTGGTCCGGTCAGGGCGTCAACAGTGAACACTCAAAATAGTCAAAAATAACGTTTTATTAAATTTTGCCTCCTGAGGGGGTGGTCGTAGGTACCGACTTACGCCAAATCCCATATACACTCAATCTGGTCCGGTCAGGGCGTCAACAGTGAACACTCAAAATAGTCAAAAATAACGTTTTATTAAATTTTGCCTCCTGAGGGGGTGGTCGTAGGTACCGACTTACGCCAAATCCCATATACACTCAATCTGGTCCGGTCAGGGCGTCAACAGTGAACACTCAAAATAGTCAAAAATAACGTTTTATTAAATTTTGCCTCCTGAGGGGGTGGTCGTAGGTACCGACTTACGCCAAATCCCATATACACTCAATCTGGTCCGGTCAGGGCGTCAACAGTGAACACTCAAAATAGTCAAAAATAACGTTTTATTAAATTTTGCCTCCTGAGGGGGTGGTCGTAGGTACCGACTTACGCCAAATCCCATATACACTCAATCTGGTCCGGTCAGGGCGTCAACAGTGAACACTCAAAATAGTCAAAAATAACGTTTTATTAAATTTTGCCTCCTGAGGGGGTGGTCGTAGGTACCGACTTACGCCAAATCCCATATACACTCAATCTGGTCCGGTCAGGGCGTCAACAGTGAACACTCAAAATAGTCAAAAATAACGTTTTATTAAATTTTGCCTCCTGAGGGGGTGGTCGTAGGTACCGACTTACGCCAAATCCCATATACACTCAATCTGGTCCGGTCAGGGCGTCAACAGTGAACACTCAAAATAGTCAAAAATAACGTTTTATTAAATTTTGCCTCCTGAGGGGGTGGTCGTAGGTACCGACTTACGCCAAATCCCATATACACTCAATCTGGTCCGGTCAGGGCGTCAACAGTGAACACTCAAAATAGTCAAAAATAACGTTTTATTAAATTTTGCCTCCTGAGGGGGTGGTCGTAGGTACCGACTTACGCCAAATCCCATATACACTCAATCTGGTCCGGTCAGGGCGTCAACAGTGAACACTCAAAATAGTCAAAAATAACGTTTTATTAAATTTTGCCTCCTGAGGGGGTGGTCGTAGGTACCGACTTACGCCAAATCCCATATACACTCAATCTGGTCCGGTCAGGGCGTCAACAGTGAACACTCAAAATAGTCAAAAATAACGTTTTATTAAATTTTGCCTCCTGAGGGGGTGGTCGTAGGTACCGACTTACGCCAAATCCCATATACACTCAATCTGGTCCGGTCAGGGCGTCAACAGTGAACACTCAAAATAGTCAAAAATAACGTTTTATTAAATTTTGCCTCCTGAGGGGGTGGTCGTAGGTACCGACTTACGCCAAATCCCATATACACTCAATCTGGTCCGGTCAGGGCGTCAACAGTGAACACTCAAAATAGTCAAAAATAACGTTTTATTAAATTTTGCCTCCTGAGGGGGTGGTCGTAGGTACCGACTTACGCCAAATCCCATATACACTCAATCTGGTCCGGTCAGGGCGTCAACAGTGAACACTCAAAATAGTCAAAAATAACGTTTTATTAAATTTTGCCTCCTGAGGGGGTGGTCATGGGTACCGACTTACGCCAAATCCTATATACACTCAATCTGGTCCGGTCAGGGCGTCAACAGTGAACACTCAAAATAGTCAAAAATAACGTTTTATTAAATTTTGCCTCCTGAGGGGGTGGTCGTAGGTACCGACTTACGCCAAATCCCATATACACTCAATCTGGTCCGGTCAGGGCGTCAACAGTGAACACTCAAAATAGTCAAAAATAACGTTTTATTAAATTTTGCCTCCTGAGGGGGTGGTCATGGGTACCGACTTACGCCAAATCCCATATACACTCAATCTGGTCCGGTCAGGGCGTCAACAGTGAACACTCAAAATAGTCAAAAATAACGTTTTATTAAATTTTGCCTCCTGAGGGGGTGGTCGTAGGTACCGACTTACGCCAAATCCCATATACACTCAATCTGGTCCGGTCAGGGCGTCAACAGTGAACACTCAAAATAGTCAAAAATAACGTTTTATTAAATTTTGCCTCCTGAGGGGGTGGTCGTAGGTACCGACTTACGCCAAATCCCATATACACTCAATCTGGTCCGGTCAGGGCGTCAACAGTGAACACTCAAAATAGTCAAAAATAACGTTTTATTAAATTTTGCCTCCTGAGGGGGTGGTCGTAGGTACCGACTTACGCCAAATCCCATATACACTCAATCTGGTCCGGTCAGGGCGTCAACAGTGAACACTCAAAATAGTCAAAAATAACGTTTTATTAAATTTTGCCTCCTGAGGGGGTGGTCGTAGGTACCGACTTACGCCAAATCCCATATACACTCAATCTGGTCCGGTCAGGGCGTCAACAGTGAACACTCAAAATAGTCAAAAATAACGTTTTATTAAATTTTGCCTCCTGAGGGGGTGGTCGTAGGTACCGACTTACGCCAAATCCCATATACACTCAATCTGGTCCGGTCAGGGCGTCAACAGTGAACACTCAAAATAGTCAAAAATAACGTTTTATTAAATTTTGCCTCCTGAGGGGGTGGTCGTAGGTACCGACTTACGCCAAATCCCATATACACTCAATCTGGTCCGGTCAGGGCGTCAACAGTGAACACTCAAAATAGTCAAAAATAACGTTTTATTAAATTTTGCCTCCTGAGGGGGTGGTCGTAGGTACCGACTTACGCCAAATCCCATATACACTCAATCTGGTCCGGTCAGGGCGTCAACAGTGAACACTCAAAATAGTCAAAAATAACGTTTTATTAAATTTTGCCTCCTGAGGGGGTGGTCGTAGGTACCGACTTACGCCAAATCCCATATACACTCAATCTGGTCCGGTCAGGGCGTCAACAGTGAACACTCAAAATAGTCAAAAATAACGTTTTATTAAATTTTGCCTCCTGAGGGGGTGGTCGTAGGTACCGACTTACGCCAAATCCCATATACACTCAATCTGGTCCGGTCAGGGCGTCAACAGTGAACACTCAAAATAGTCAAAAATAACGTTTTATTAAATTTTGCCTCCTGAGGGGGTGGTCGTAGGTACCGACTTACGCCAAATCCCATATACACTCAATCTGGTCCGGTCAGGGCGTCAACAGTGAACACTCAAAATAGTCAAAAATAACGTTTTATTAAATTTTGCCTCCTGAGGGGGTGGTCGTAGGTACCGACTTACGCCAAATCCCATATACACTCAATCTGGTCCGGTCAGGGCGTCAACAGTGAACACTCAAAATAGTCAAAAATAACGTTTTATTAAATTTTGCCTCCTGAGGGGGTGGTCGTAGGTACCGACTTACGCCAAATCCCATATACACTCAATCTGGTCCGGTCAGGGCGTCAACAGTGAACACTCAAAATAGTCAAAAATAACGTTTTATTAAATTTTGCCTCCTGAGGGGGTGGTCGTAGGTACCGACTTACGCCAAATCCCATATACACTCAATCTGGTCCGGTCAGGGCGTCAACAGTGAACACTCAAAATAGTCAAAAATAACGTTTTATTAAATTTTGCCTCCTGAGGGGGTGGTCGTAGGTACCGACTTACGCCAAATCCCATATACACTCAATCTGGTCCGGTCAGGGCGTCAACAGTGAACACTCAAAATAGTCAAAAATAACGTTTTATTAAATTTTGCCTCCTGAGGGGGTGGTCGTAGGTACCGACTTACGCCAAATCCCATATACACTCAATCTGGTCCGGTCAGGGCGTCAACAGTGAACACTCAAAATAGTCAAAAATAACGTTTTATTAAATTTTGCCTCCTGAGGGGGTGGTCGTAGGTACCGACTTACGCCAAATCCCATATACACTCAATCTGGTCCGGTCAGGGCGTCAACAGTGAACACTCAAAATAGTCAAAAATAACGTTTTATTAAATTTTGCCTCCTGAGGGGGTGGTCGTAGGTACCGACTTACGCCAAATCCCATATACACTCAATCTGGTCCGGTCAGGGCGTCAACAGTGAACACTCAAAATAGTCAAAAATAACGTTTTATTAAATTTTGCCTCCTGAGGGGGTGGTCATGGGTACCGACTTACGCCAAATCCTATATACACTCAATCTGGTCCGGTCAGGGCGTTGACAGTGAACACCTTAAATTTTTGAAATTTGCACCACGTGGGTGGTGCTAATAATCACTTAAACCCTTTAACATGGGAATTTTGAAAAAAATCGTTTTTGACATTTAAATAAAGCTCCTTAGTCGTCGACTAATCGTGACTAAGCAGGACGACAGGGCTGATCAAATTTTTTTGTCAATTTGAATTACCCAAAATGGTCAAAAATAACGTTTTATTAAATTTTGCCTCCTGAGGGGGTGGTCGTAGGTACCGACTTACGCCAAATCCCATATACACTCAATCTGGTCCGGTCAGGGCGTCAACAGTGAACACTCAAAATAGTCAAAAATAACGTTTTATTAAATTTTGCCTCCTGAGGGGGTGGTCGTAGGCAAGGGCGTAGCCAGGGGGGGGCAGGGGGGGGCCGTGGCCCCCCCCTGACCGAGCAACTATATTCTAACTTAACCGAAAAACTTAAATGATCTGAGCTGTTTTTGACTAGTAAAAATAAAATTATCCTGCGTCCTCGAATTTTTTTAAATGTATGCAGGAATTCCTTCGGAAATTCTTGGAGGATTTTTTTCGGAAATACTTCGAAAATTCCTGAGGGTATTCTTTCGGAAATATCTTCGAAAATTCCTGAGGGTATTCCTTCGGAAATACCTGGAGGAATTCCTTTGGAAATTCCTGAAGGAATTCTATCCAAAATTCTTGGAGGAATCCCTTCGCAAATTCCTGGAAGAATTCCATCGGAAATTCCTGAAGGAATTCCTTAGGAAATTCCTGAAAAAATTCCTTCGGAAATTCCCGGAGCAATTCCTACGGAAATTCCTGGAGAAATTCCTTCGAAAATTCCTTGGGAAAATCTTGGATGAATACCTTCGGAGACTCCTGGAGGAATTCTTTCAGAAATCCATAGAGAAATTCGTGAGGAAATCCTTAGGTGAATTCCTTACGAAATTCCTGGACAAAATAATTCCAAACTTCCTGGAGGAATGCTTCTGGAAATTCCTGGAGGAATTCCTTCAGAAATTGCTGGACGAATGTCATTGAAAATTCCTGGAGGAATTCCTTCGGAAAGTCCTGGAGGAATTCCTTCGGAAACTCGTGGAGGATTTTTTTCGGAAATACTTTTTGGATTTTTGGAGGAATTCCTTCGGAAATTCCAGGAGAAATTCCTTCGGAAATTCCAGGAGGAATTCCTTCGGAAATTCCTGGTGGAATTCTTTCAGAAATTTCGGGAGGAATACCTTCGGAAATTGCAGGACGATTTCCTTTGGAATTCCAGAAGGAATTCCTTTGGGAACTCCTGGAGGAATTCTTTCGGATATTCCGGGAGCAATTCCTTCGGAAATTGCTGGACGAATTTCATTGGAAATTCCAGGAGTAATTCCTTCGGAAATTCCTGCAATAATTTCTTCGGCAATTACTGGAGGAATTCCTTCGGAAATTGCTGGACGAATTCTATTGGAAATTCCTGGAGGAATTCCTTCGGACATTCCAGGAGGAATTCCTTCAGAAATTCCTGTAGGATTTTTTTCGGAAATTCTTTTTAGATTTTTTTTTTGAAATACCTGGAGGAATACCGTAGGAAATTCCTAGCAAAATTCCTTCGGTAAATCCTGAAGGAATTCTTTCGGAAATTCCGGGAGGAATTCCTTCGGAATATCCATTAGGAATTCCTTCAAAAAAATCCCGGAGGAATTCTTTCAGAAATTTCAGGAGAAATTCCTTCGGAAATTTCTGGACGAATTCTTTTGGAGATTCCCGGAGGAATTCATTCGGAAATTCCAGGAGAAATTCCTTTAGGAATTCCTGGAGGAATTCTTTCGGAAATTCCAGAAGGAATTCCATCGGAAATCGCTGGACGAGATCCATTGGAAATTCCTGGAGGAATTCCTTCCAAAATTCTTGGAGGAATCCCTTCGCAAAATCCTGGAAGAATTCCTTCGGAAATTTCTGGAGAAATTCCATCGGAAATTCCTGAAGGACTTCGTTCGGAAATTACTAGAGGAATTCCATAGAAAATTCCTTGGCGAGGTCCTTCGAAAAATCTTGGATGAATACTTTCGGAAATTTCTGGAGGAATTCTTTCAGAAATTCCGGGAGGAATTCCTTCGGAAATTGTTGGACGAATTCCTTTGGAGATTCCTGGAGGAATTCATTCGGAAATTCCAGACGGAATTTCTTTAGGAATTCCTGGAGGCATTCTTTCGGAAATTCCGGGAGGAATTGCTTCGGAAATTCCTGAAGCAATTCCTTCAAAAAATCCTGGAGGAATTCTTTGAAAAATTCCAGAAGGAATTCCTTCCAAAATTCTTGGAGGAATCCCTTCGCAAACTCCTGGAAGAATTCCTTCGGAAATTCCTGAAGGAATTCGTTCGGAAATTCCTGAAGGAATTCCTTCGGAAACTTCTGGAGGAATTCCTTCGGAAACTTCTGGAGGAATTCCTTCGGAAATTCCTTGAGGAGTTCCCTCGAAAAATCTTGGATGAATACCTCCGGATATTTCTGGAGGAATTCTTTCAGAAATCTATAGAGAAATTCCTGAGAAAATCCTTGAATGAATTCCTTAGGACATTCCTGGAAAAAAATCATTCTAAACTTCTTAGAGGAATGCTTTTTTTGATTCCTGGAGGAATTCCTTCTGAAATTACTGGACGAATTCCTTTGGAAATTCCAGGAAGAATTCCTTCGGAAATTGCTGGTATAATTTCTTCGGAAATTACTGGAAGAAGTCCTTCGGAAATTCCTCGAGGTACTCCTTCGGAAATTCCTGGAGATTTTTTTTGGAATTTTTTTCGAATAGTCTTTTTGGATTTTATTTTTGGAAATTCCAAGAGGAATTCCCTCGAAAATACCTGGAGGAATTCCTTAGGAAATTCCGGGAGGAATTCCTTCGGAAATTGCTGGACGAATTCGTTTGAAGATTCATGTAGGAATTCCTTTGGAAATTCCCGCAGGAATTCTTTCGGGAATTCTTAGGGGAATTTCTTCGGAAATTCCCGGAGAAGTCCCTCCGGAATCTCTTGGATGCATTCCTTCTGAAATTCGTGGAGCAATTATTTCAGAAATTCCTGGAGGAATTCCTTCGGAAATTCTTGGAGTAATTTCTTTAAAAATTCCCGGAGGAATTCCATTGGAAACTCTTTTGGAAATTCCTGAAGGATTTTTTTGGAAATTCCAGGAAGAACTCCTTCAGAAATTCCAGGAGAAATTCTGTCGGAAATTCCTGGAGAAATTCCTTTGGAAATATCCAAAGGAATTTCTCCATGAATTTCTGATGTAATTTCACCAGGAATTTTGCGAAGCAATTCCTTCAAGATTTTCCGAATGAATTCTTCCATGTATTTCCGAGAGAATTCTTCCAGGAATTTCCGTGGCAATTACTCCAGGAATTTCCGAGGGAAATCTTCCAGGAACTTCCGGAGAAATTCCTCCAGGAAATTTCGGAAAAAATCCTCCACAAATTTCTGGAGGAATAACTCTAGGAATTTCCGGAGGAATTCCTCCAGGAATTTCAGAAGGAATTCTTCCAGGAATTTTCAAGGGAATTCCTCTTGGAATTTTCAAATGATTTCCTCCTGGAATTTCCGAAAGAATTCCTTCATGAATGCCCGAAGAAATCCCTCCATGAATTTTCGAAGGAATTCCTCCTTGAATTGCCGAAAAAATCCCTCCAGGAATTTAGCCAAGGAATTTCTAATGGTTTTTCCGAAGGAATGCCTCCATGAATTTCCGAAGGAATTCCTCCAGAAATTTTCCGACGGAATTCCTCTACGAATTTCCGAAGAAATTCCTCGAGGAATTTCCGGAGGAATTCCTCCAAGAATTTCCGAAGAAATTCTTCTAGAAATTTTCAAAGGAATTCCTCTTGGAATTTTTAAAGAATGTCCTCCTGGAATTTCCGAAGGAATTCCTCCATGAATGTCCGAAGGAATTCCTCCATGAATTTCCGAATGGATTCCTCCAGGAATTTTACGAAGGAATTTCTAAAGAATTTTCCGAAGGAATTCCTACATGAATTTCCAAAGGAATTCCTCCAGAAATTTTTCGACGGAATCCCTCCACGAATTTCCGAAGAAATTCTCGAGGAATTTCCGGAGGAATTCCTCCAGAAAATACCGAAGGAATTCCTTCATGAATTTCCGAAGGAATTCCTCCAGGAATTTTGCGAAGGAAATCCTAAAGCATTTCCCGAAGGAGTTCCTCCATGAATTTCCAAAGGAACTGCTCCAGAAACTTTCCGAAAGAATTCATTCACGAATTTCTGAAGAAATTGCTCCACGAATTTTCAAAGGAATTCCTCCAGGAATATCCTGAGAAATTCCTCCATGAATTTCCGGATGAGTTTCTTCAGAAATTTCCGAAGGAAATCTTCCAGGAATTTCCGAAGGAGATCCTCCAGGAATTTTCAAAGAAATTCCTTTTGCAATTTCCGAAGGAATTCTTCCTGGAATTTCCGAAGGAATTCCTTCATAAATTTCCGAAGGAATTCCTTCAGGAATTTCCGACGGATATCTTCCAGCAATTTTCGAAGGAATTCCTCCTGGAATATCCGAGGGAATTCCTGCTGTAATTTTCGGTTGAATTCCTCCAGGGATTTTCAATGGAATTTCACCTGGAATTTTCAAAGGATTTCCTGTCGGAATTTCCGAAGGAATTCTTTCATGAATGTCCGTAGGAATTCAACCAGGAATTTTCGAAAGAATTTCTCCAGGAATTCCTTCACGAATTTCCGAAAAAGTTCCTCCATAAATTTCAGAAGGAATTCCTCCAGTACTTTTGCGAAGGAATCGCTCAAGGATTTTCTAAAGGAACTCCTCCATGAATTTCCGAAGGAATTCCCCCAGAAATTTCAGGAAGGAATTTCTCCAGGAATTTCCGAAGAAATTCCTCAAGGAATCCCCGAAGGAAATCCTCCACGAATTCTCGAAGGAATTCTTCCAAGAATTTTCAAGGGAATTCCTCCAGGATTTTCCCGAAGAATTCCTCCATGAGTTTCCGGAGGAGTTTGTCCAGGAATTTCCGTAGGAATTCCTCCAGGAATTTTCAAAGGAATTTCTCCTGGAATTTTCAAAGGATTTTCTCCTGAATTTCCAAAGGAATTCCTCTACGAATTTCCAAAGAAATCCCTCCTGAAATTTCCAAAGAAATTTCTTATGGATTTGCCTTGAAATATCTCCAAAAATTTCCGAATGAATTCCTCCAAAAAATTTTGATGGTTGTCTTAAAAAAAATTTCCACATAATCCCCAAACGTGTTTCTGAAGGAATGTTTGAAGAAGTTTCTCAAATTTTCAACTCCGCAATACATTTTTGAAGGAATTTCCGAAGACACTTCTCAAGGATCTTTCGCTGGAATTCCTTGAGGAATTTCGTAAAGATTTATAAAAAAAAAACCGAAAAAATTCCTCAATGAACTTATCAAACAATTTCTCACGAAATTTCCGAAGGTATTTCATAAGACATTTCAGACATATGTCAAAAAAAAATCCAAACGAACTCCTTTAACAATATCCGAATTTTCCTTATCAAGGCATTTTTAAAAGAATTTTACGAAGAATTCTACAAAGAATTTCCGAATGAGTTCCTCTAGGAAATAAAAAAATCACAAAAAGCATTTCTTCAGGAATTTCCGAAAAATTGAAAGATTTGTAAAGAAATTCCTTATGGAACTTCAAATGGGATATCTCATGAGATTTTTAGTGGAATTTTTTTCAATATTTTCGAAAGAATTGCTTCAGGAATTTGGGAAGGAATTCTCACAGAAATTTCCGGATGAATTCCTCCAAGTATTTTTGAAGGTATTCCTCAAGGAATTTTCGGAAGAATTCCTCACGAAAACACCGAAGGAGTTCCTCAAGAAATATTCTAAATCTATTTCAAAGAAATTCCTCAAGGAATTCCCGAAGAATCTTCTAAAGGAAATCGTAGAAGAAATCTCGAAGGAATGTCTTATGGAATTTCTCAAGGAGCTTTAGAAATTAAGAAATTCCTCAAGAAATTTCTGAAGAATTTATCAAGGAATTTCCGTTGGAATTCCTCAAGGATTTTCGAAATAAATTCCTGAAATTATTTTAAATTGATTCCTTTAAAAATTTCCGAATGCATTCCTCTAGCAACTTCCAAAGATATTCCTCCAGGAATTTCTGAAGGAATTCCATTAGAAATTTTCAAAGAAATTTTTCCGGTAATTCCGAAGGAATTCATTAAAGGATTTTTCGAAGAAATTTCTCCAAAAATTTCTTAAGGTATTCCTCAAGGAAAGGAATCTTAGGTTGATTGGAATTTTTGAAAGAATTCCCGGAGAAATTCTTAAAGTATTTTCTGGAGCTTCTCGAACGGATTTCTGGTGGAATTAAGAATGATATTTGTAAAGAATTACTGAGGAAATTTTCAAAAGAATGCATGGTGAAATTCGTAATAAAACTTCTGGAGGAATTATTGAAGTAATTTCTGAAGGTATTCCCAACGGAATTACTGCAAGTTTTCCGAAGGTAATTTCTGCTGGAATATCTACATTAAAATAACCTGGAGAAATATTAAAGAAATTTCTGGGGAAACTGCTGGATAAATTCAAATTCATGATGGCATTTTTTAAGAAATTCCTGAAGCAATATATTGCAATATCTTGAGGAATTCCTCAGGATTATAATCATATATGATTCTTCCATTGAACCATTCATACTTCATACTTCACTTTTATTTTTA
>NW_026917060.1:0-40980 GCF_035046485.1 Aedes albopictus
GAACATTAGCATAGATCTTCATCTCGGGAGGATTCGGATTTGAGACTCAGACAGACGGGCGACGAACTCTAATGGAACAATACATAAGGGTGCTGCCGCGCCGCACCGTCAATGGGCGATGGATGATTTTTCCCATCAATCATTTACTCGAAGATCTTGTACATTGAATAACGGTTGATGATTAAAATTCATCGACACAGGCTGATTGGTTCAAACGACGGGTGGATTGATTTCAACACTAAATTTTTATCCGTGAGAAACTGTGTTGATCTGATGAAATTCTGTGATTCCTTCGAAGATTTTTCAAAGAAGTGTGTTAATTAGTGCTAGTCATTACGGATCGCTTTTCTGTTATGTGGCTTCTAACAATCATACAGATCCATGGAGTACGGTTCTTCAGATAACTTATTTTCAAATAAGTTCTAGGTATTCCAAGAACTTCCGCAAGTAAAGGCGTTATGATCTGAAAGTGTAATCATGGATTGTTGTTACAATACTGATACGGTTTAACATCGTACTGGCCCATGAAGCTTGGTTTTGCAAAGAACTATTTGGCAAAGGAGTTCAACGTCATCCAAAAACTTTCGCCAATAAAGACCTTATGTTTACAAATAAAATCAATAGATTGTTGTTACATTGCTGTTACGGCGCAACACCCTACAGGTCCATGAAGCATGGTTCTGCAGGGTACTTGTTTCCAAGAAAGATCTAGGTCATCCAAGAGCTTCTGCAAGTAAAGGCCTTAAGATCTACAAGCGTGATTAATGGATTGATAATATATTACTGATGTGGTGTTACATCCTTCGGGTTCATTGGAGATAATATTGTAGAGTAATAATGTCCAAAACTCTCGGAAATATAAGCCTTAAGATGTACAAGCGTGTTCAATGGGTTATTATCATATTATTGATACTATGCAACATCCTTTTTTATCCCCGCAAATTGTTCCAGATGCTCCACCGAGACATCTTTCAGAAATTTCTTAAAGAGTTCTTGCAGAAGTTCTCAACAATAAGTCGTTATGATAATCCTTCCAGTGATTCTTCTAGTCATTTTTCAGTTCTATTGTTCCGAGTATTATTAGAAGAATTGCTCTGGAATGTCTTTCAGAAGTTCCTCTGGAAAACGTTTCTAGATATTCTTACGAAAGCCCTTCCAGAAGTTTCTCCGGTCATTCTTCCAGATGATTCTCCGATAGTTCAAATAGTAATTCCTCCGGAAGATCTACCAGGACTTTCCTAGAAAATCTTATAGGGGTCCTCGTAGAAACTTTCTCAGGAGTTCGCCAAAAATTCTTCCAGCAACATCACTTGGAATTCATGCCAAAGTTGCTCCACATTTTTCTTGTAAGAGTTTCTCGACCTATTTTAGAGTTTGTTTAAGAAATTTTTCGAAGAGTTCCTCCGAGTTTTTGGAGTTCTCTAAGAACTGCCCCAGATTTTTTTCCTAGAAACCCTTTAGGGTTTCCATGCTACATCCAGAAGGTCTTCCAAAGATTTCTCAAGGATATTTCCGAAACATTTACTCCTGAACTTTTTTCATAAATTTTTCAGATCAGATTTTTTTTTCCAAAATTTCAGCAAGGTTAAATTTTGTGTAAAATTTCTGCAGAAATGACTCTAAGGATTTCTTAAGGATTTCTTCAATGATTTATCTAAGGCCTTATTCATACATTTCCACAGGGGTTTCTACAGGATTTTTTTTTAAATGCCAATGTATCTGTAGGAATTTCTCCGCAGATTCTTTAAAAAACTTTTCCAACCGTTGTTTTATTAGGATTCTAATAATTTATTGGTGCAATACCCACAAATTGCTCAAGGATTTCCTCTACAATAACTACAATTAGTGCATAAACCATCTTAGATATTTTTGTCATGAATCCTCCCGAGGGATCCATTTGGAATGCTAACAAAGACTTTTCCTGGAGATTTCCAGGAAACTCTCGCATTTATTTTATTTTTTCAGGAGTACTTGTAGAAATCATCCGGGAATTCTTCCAGGATTGCTCTTTCAGGAAACCTTTAAACATTTCCTCGCGAATGCTTCCAATGATTAATCCGAGGCTTCTTTAAATGTTTTTTTCCGGATATTTTCAAGGATTCCTCCAAACAATCTTCCAATGAATCATCCAGAAAGACTTCAAAGAATTCTTCTAAGAAATCCTCGAAGTATTATCACTGAGATTCATCCAGAAGTTCTGTACCACTTCCTCTAGGAATTTAAATTATTTCAATATGGAAGAGAAACTTCTTCAGAAACTCTTTTAAAAAACTCAAAAATATACTACGGTATTTCTTTATCTGAGAACTCTAGCAGAATTCCTCCTGAAAATTTTCCTAGAATTCCTTCATAACATATTCCAAGAACTGTAATTAGGATTACTTCAGTCATTTTTTCAAGGATTCTTCCAAGAATTGCTCCAATTTTGCTGCTTTTTACACTTTCTCCAAGTGTATCTCCAAGATCCAATGGGTTGTTCCAAGAATTTCTCCGGGTTATCTTCCAGAAGTTATTTCTAAAATTCCAGAAATAATGGAAACGTCTACGGATTAACCATGAAACCCTCTACTAATTCCTGCAAAGGATCCTTTCAAGGATTTCTTCGAAAATTCGATTCCTCCATAATTTTACCCAAGAATACTTCTAGGAATTCTCACAAAGAATTTGTCAAGTAACTTCTGCAGTTAACCATAGAAAAATTTACAAAGAAATCCTTGGCAGAATTTAAAAAAAATAACCCTAGTAGGATTTTAGGGTCAACATGACTCTGAACGTGCACCACGCCATCGTGGTGCGAGAAACCTAACATCCTAGGAAGGGTTGAAAAAATCCCAGAGATGTCCTGGGAAGAATTCATAGAAGGAATCCTCGTAAGAATTTCTGAAAAAAACATTTGAAAGAATTCCTGCGCCAATCCTTGAAAGAGTTTCCTGGGCAATTCTTGCAAGAATTCCTAAACACATCTTCAAAAAGTTGCCTAGAAGAATTTGTGAAAGAATTTCTGAGAGAATCCTTAAAAGAAATTCTGGAGAGATCTTTACAAGATTACATGCAGGGTTCACTGAGATCAGTAGAAGATTTATTGGAAGTAAATGATTGAAACTTTGTTTGTTTTGTTTCTTATTTTTGTATTCTTTATTTTTTTTTTTGTTGGAAGTAGGTACGTGTGAAAAAAAGAAAAAAATCAATCGGTGCCGTAATCGCTTGTTTTCGAACAGGATGAATTTGGGAGCGTGATTACTTATGGTACTCATATCCTATTTTTTGCAAGAATTTGTGAAATAGTTTTGAGAAAACTTTTGAAAATTACATGAATAATCAGAGAACTTTTTGGAGAAATCGTTAACTCAATTTGGATGAATTCTTGGGTGAATTACTAGGTAAGCCCTTAAACGATTTCCTGGTAGAATTTTTTGAAGTATGTCAGGGGATTTTTTTAAGGTTTTTGAAAAATTCGAAGACGAAGACTTAAAAGATTTCCTGGAGAAGACTTTGGAAGGATTCTCGAAGAAATTATTAGAGTAATCTTTATATGGAAAACTGAACAAATCCTTGAAAGAATTACCGAACTTTTGATTAGCCAAATTTCTTGAGAAACCTCTAGAAGAATTTCTGTAGAAAATCTAAAAAGAATTTTTGGAGGAATTGTAAAAAATTCTTGAAAAAAGAACCTGCAAATTTACAAATCAGTCCCTGGAAGTATTTTTGAACAAAGTCTTCAATGAATTATCGAACATTCAATTGAGAAAGTTGCTGGAAAAACATCAAAAGAATTATCGCGGATTTGCTCAACCCAAAAATGAAAGATATACATATAATTGAAGGCGTTTTTGTAGAACATTTCAATTTCCTAAAAAATCATTTAAAAGTTCCGCCAGGGCAATTTTTGAAAATGACCCTTTTTCATGAAAGTTTTCAAAAAAAAAAATTTTCTCGTGATATTTCATCAATTTCTGATTTTTTCCAATATTTTTGTATACTTCTTCGCTACCGTTCTACGCCCGATCGTCCCATGTTATATGGGATTCCCATATAACATGGGACAATCGGGCGTAGAACAGCAATACGGACCTCTAGGCATTCTCGCAGGGTATTGGTTTTTGAAATATTGTTGTTATTGTTATTGTCAGCAGAGCATTTTTTGTGCTGCTAAAAGCTTTATTTTTTTTTTCATTTCAAAAATATTGAAACAAATCATAAGTTGAAAAAAATATTAGGACTTTTTGTTTTTGAGAATCTTTATTAAAAGTGTCATTTTTCAAAAATAATCTTGGCGGAACCTCTAAATGATTTTTAAAAAAAATCTGAAATGTTCTACAAAAAGGCTTATGCGAATCTTTCTTTGTGTGAAGAATCAGCCTAAGTTAAAATTCACGAATAAAAAAAATGCAAATCATTCATTTTAGGGTTGAGCACCTTGACTGTCCGAACATCAATTTATTTCGAGACAGCCTACTAGACAAATGCTTAGGAGCATTCCTAGAGAAATCTTTAGAATATTGGAAAAATTCTCGGAAACTTTTCTTGAGAATTCCTGGAAAGAATAAAAAAAATGTACCTTAAAATGGGCTAAAGCAAACATATGTGACCCCGGCGATGGAACTGAGCATAATCGTGTTCGCGCCAACATCGGCAAAATAATTCGGATTAAAGAATTACAGAAGGAATCCTTAAACGAATTCCTGGAGGAATCCTTTAAAGAGAATCTTCTAAAAATGTATGGAGCAAATCTTGGAAGCGTTGCTGGAGATATGAGGAGAGGATTTTTCGAGAAATCCTGGAATGAAATTGCCTTCCAAGAGTTACCGGAAGAATCCATAATATTTTTATCAGGTTTTCTTGGAAATATTTGTGCGGCAATTCTTAAAAAACTCTTTGAAGAAAATTCGGAGAAATTTTTGAATTCTTTCAGCAAGATCTGAATTCTTGAAATTCAGGATAATTTTTCAAAAGAAAGCTTAAAGACGCCATTGGATAAACCATTACGCGGTAATTACAACTATCAGTCACGCTGATACTGCTGTGTTTAGCAAGCGAATAATGCTTGACAAAATTCTTCGGATAATGCCGGAGAAATCTTATAAGATATGTTCAGGAAAGAGTATTTGGAAAAAAAATCCTGGGGGAGTCTTCAGCATAATTCCTGGAGAAATTCGTGGAAGCATGTCGATTCCTCGGTACCCGAAATGGCATAAGAATTCTTGAAAGTATTTCCCGTGGAATTCTAGGAAAAAATCTTAGAGGATTTTTACCATTGGACCATTGAATGAACTCATGGATTAATCCTCAAAAGAATTCCTAAAGGTTTTTTTTTGAAAGAATTCTAGCATTTATTATTTTAGAAGTTCCTGGAATGATTGTTTGAAGAAATCTAGGAGGAATTGTTAGACTATATTCTAAAAGGAATCCTTTGAATTATGCCAAGAGGATTCGTAGCAGAAATACCTGAATGAGTGCTTGGAAGAATTCTTGAAGGAGTACGAAGGAAACATCGTGGAAGGTGTTCGAAAAAAATCTGTGTGATTCTTGAAAGAATTCCTCAAGGGATCCTTAGAAGAGACATTCACAGCAAACAATCTGAGAGAAACTCCTTGTAAAAGTTCCTGGAGATATTTTTGGGACAATTGCCCGAAGAATAAGAAGCAATCCTGAAGAAATTCTCGGAAGAATTTCCGAGGGATCTGAGCTTGATTGACCGCCCGTGAGTGCTACTCCAGTATCATCGGACCAGCTACACTCACACAAGGAACCAAAGAGACATCTGATGGGAACCAGACAGGCATCTTCAGTGTGCTTCAGAGTACTGGTGATCTTCTACGTTTAGGCGACAATGGAGCCTGCCCCTTCAGGTTGCAGGTAAATGTGGGGAAGAGGAAGGAAATGACGATTGCAACCGTTTGTATCCACAGCAGACCGAAAATACCTCTGCGTCTTTTTTTTTCCTTCTAAACCATAGGGGGAAAATATGCTCAACAGACACCCTACCCTAAAGGATAGGGTAGTGTGGGGTTAAGGTCGTCTTCTACAACACTAGTAAAAGCCAGGACTACTATCTCCTCGACCCACTAAAACACATTCCTATGGTCACCAAACCCTACGTCTCTCCGGAACCACCAAGAAGGTATTGCTTCAGAGAGGGGCTAGTGCACATCGCACCCTCAAAGTTAGCTGCGTAGCCTAGCAGCAACAAACATCGATGACTCGATCTGGAGAGTCCATCACGGTAACATGCTGGCGCTTAGCCAGTTTCCCGAGTGTTCCTCGCCACTCCCTTTGTCCTCGGAAGGCGGGCAGGGTCAACCCCGCCCGCGCCCAACTGCTTTGCAAACATCAAGAACTGATGCCCACGTGCAACCCGATCTGACCTGCCCGCAAAGGAAGGGTATAACTACCCTACAGGCCCTATCAGGTGCACCCTAAGGTTACAGACAGCAGGGTCTCACTTACCCCGACCCTTGCCGGGGACCCCTTTCAAACCCAGTAGACCGACGCCACGACAGCACCGCTACCGGGACTTCCTCTACGCGGCCACTTAATCGCTGTAAGGGTCGATCTCGACCGCAGGGCACCGGTATGGCCTACGAAGCCGACTTCGAACCCCTGGACCACCTCTTGTACTGCATCTGGACTAGCCATTCTTCGAGTCCACGCGCCACCTCCTCTGTAGCTCCCAGACGATATGGGTGATAGCCGTTGAAACGGCGTTCCAGCTAAACTCATCCCTACACATCCTCTGGACCAAATTGTCCGGGGTTGTGTCCTCCCCGCATGTGGCAAGCATGCGGTCACGCATTGTGCGAAAACGCGGGCACACGAACAAAAAGTGTTCCGTCGTTTCCTCTAAACCACACTGCACACTGGGCATTCGGGAGAATCCGCATGCCCGAAACGGTGTAGATACTGTCGGAAGCAACCATGACCTGTAAGGACCTGTGTCAGATGGAATGTAACTTCCCCATGGCGCCTATTAATCCAACTGTCTACCCTCGGTATCAACCTATGGGTCCACCTTCCTTTGGTGGAACTGTCCCACGCGCGCTGCCATTTGACCATAGCGGCCATCCTGGCAGTCCTGCGTATGCCTCTTGTGCCGCGCATTTCGAAGCACTCCATGTCCTCACTGATAAGAATGCTGATAGGCACCATAACAGTAATGACGCAGAGAGCGTCGTGTGACACGGTACGGTCCGCGCTCGCAACCCTCAGGCACATAAGCCTGTAAGTACTTTCCAGCTTCCGTCGGTAGCATTCAGTACTTAGCGCGGTGCCCCACGCCGGGCCGCCATACCTAAGTATGGACGTAACAACACTAGCCAGAAGCTTGCGCTTACTGGCGTACACCGCTGAGCTATTGGACATCATCCGGGACAGTGCCGCAATAGCTGTGGAGGCTCTTTTACAGGCATAATCGACGTGGCTACCGAAGGTAAGCTTATCGTCGATCATCACGCCCAAGTGTTTGACGGAGCGCTTTGACAGAATAGTACACTCTCCTACACTGATCTCCGTCTGCTGCTCCGACTTCAGGTTGTTAACAACCGTCACCTCTGTCTTGTGGTGAGCCAGCTCCAGTTTCCTGGACCGCATCCACCCCTCCACAACCTTGATCGAGTGGTTGGTAGTCAACTTCACCTCCTCGATCATTTCACCGTAGACTTCGAGTGTAATGTCGTCGGCAAATTCGACAATCTCCACTCCACTCTAACCTCAACACCTCGTCGTACATGACATTCCATAACACCGGACCCAGGATGGAACCTTGCGGGGCTCCTGAGGTTATCTGAAAGCACTTCCGACCCACCTCCGTGTCGTAAACTAGTACACGACTCTGAAAGTAACTTTCGAGAATCTTGTACAGGTACTCCGGTATCCCCAGACGCAAGAGCGCATCGGCAATAGCAGACCAGCTGGCACTATTAAACGCATTCGTTACATCCAGTGTCACTACCGCGCAAAAGCGAATTCCCCTCCTCTTAGGCTCGAGTGCTTTCTCGGCGGTTTTTGTAACCGACAAGATAGCGTCTACGGTGGACCTCCTCTTCCGGAAGCCATACTGGTTACTCGAAAGACCATTTTCGCCCTCGGTGAACCTCAACACTCTATTGAGGATGATCTTTTCGAGCACCTTCCCCGCCGTGTCAATCAAGCATATTGGTCTATATGCCGACGGGTCTCCGGGTGGTTTCCCCGCCTTTGGCAATAGTACCAGGCTCTGCCTCTTCCAAGCTTCTGGGAAAACTCCCTCGTCCAGGCAGTTCTGCATAGCAGACCTGAACATCTCGGGAGCCTCTGCAATAGCTACTTTTAAGGCCAGGTTCGGAACTCCGTCCGGACCTGGGGCCTTACCTACGCTAAGGGACTTAGCTATCCTCGCAAGTTTCACTTCGGTGACCCTCTCCTCATCGCCAGCCCCAGTCCCCGGCTGTCCTACGAAAGGAGGCCAAGGACTAGGATCATGACGCGGAAAAAGTCCTCCAATGATCCCCTCCAACATCTCTGGAGATTGCTCTGTAGGAGCCATCACACCTCTCGTCTTGGCCATAACGATCCTGTAGGCGTCACCCCACGGGTTCGTATTGGCACTATGACAGAGACCCTCAAAGCAGGCCTTTTTGCTTGCTCTTATCTCGGTCTTAAGCGCGGCTTTTGCAGCGGCGAACACCACCCGCCGTTCGTTTCGCTCTTCCTCTGATTGTGCTCGCTTCATCCGCCGCCTAGCCCGTAGGCAGGCGCGGCGTAGGTCCGCAACCGCGTCCGTCCACCAGTAAGCCGGTGGCCTCCCATTTCTAGGGTGGACTCGCCTAGGCATGGTCGCATCACACGCACAAGAGAGCACCGCTACCAGCTCGTCGCCGTCTAAACCGATTAAGTTTCGCTCACGGCGGAGCGCCTCCCTAAATACCCCTTCGTCGAAGTATGATGTCTTCCACCTGCGAGGGCTTGGCCATGTCCTAGCCGCCTCTTCTTCTATCCGCTGTCTGCTGTTGTTGTAGTCGATACTGTAGCGAACCGCCAGGTGGTCGTTGTGAGTGTAGCCATCATCTACTCTCCAGTTCGAACTACTTGTTAATGGCTAGTTTCCACCTCGTACGTACTGTGCAAAAAGATAGGACAAGTAATGGTCAAGTAATGATTCCGCTTCAAAATTACTTGTGCAGTCCGCAGATGGCAAGTAAGGAAAAAAGTGTAACACTCGTAACGCCTCCCGTGTGAATCAAATGGAGCTGTCACTTTTTCTTGCGGAAAAATAGTCCGCGCTATTATTCCGTAAGGAAAAGTGACGTTTCTCCCCATACTAAATCAGTTGTCAAAATTACTTGCGGAAAAAGGTGGAATTTTACTTGAGCGCTCTACTTGGCAACAAGAAACTAAGCTTAAGCCAGGACTACAAAAGGTCACTTCAATAACTGACTCCGCTCCGTTACGACTATAGGTACTCTTGGTACCGACGTTAGCCAAGTCGACATCTAAGATGACCAGTGTTTCTAGCAGGATCTGACCCCGCTGGTTCGTGAAACGGCTTCCCCATTCCACGGCCCAGGCATTAAAGTCACCCGCTATTACCACCGGCCTTTGCCCTGTTAGCACGGTCGTGTGAGTGTGTTTATTACACTGAAAACAAATGCAGCACAGTTCGCTTGATTGCATAACTCTACATGTTATATGATACAGTGACCCCACACCGATGAATCACCTTAATTTTGTACACTATTTATGAATCACCATGTTGATCAAATGAGTGATCCATAAACTGTGGTCATTTTTGCCGATTCATAAATTGTGGGGTCACTGTACGTTGACACTGTGCTGTGAAAGTTGGAAGGAAAGGAACGGCTTTTTCAATCCGTTTCTGTTAAAGCGATGACTATGAATATGTTAATTATACATGAGTTGTATATGTAGAGAGGAGAAGAAATTATGTAGAAAGTATATAGATACAATGTAAGAATCCGTGGAAGTATTCCAGGATAAATCTTATGAGGAATTTGTGGAACAATCCTTGGAACAATTCCATTAAGAATTATTAGAACAATCCCAAGAGGAATCTTTAGAATAATGCCTGCAAGATTTTTAAAAAGAATTCCTGGAGAAGTTTACATCTGTGTCATGTTATAGTCGAGCCTCCAATAGAATCGAACTTTTTATTATTCAGAAAATTGAGTAACCAACAGTACCGATTTGGATAAAGGTATTAAACTTGCATCATCGTACAATCACCAGTGCTGGTCACAGTCATTCTTATTTACTGCATAGGATCAAGATCTTTTAAAATCGATAAAAAATGAGAAGCTTTGTTGAAGTCCTGAAACCCCCACGCATACAACACTTTTAGGAAAATGTCCCATTGGGGGACACTTCGTACAAATGCCTTATCTTAGATAGTGTCATGACCAAGTCATGAGTGAAAATACGCACGCATGTATGAGGGTAAACTTAACCCTCGAGCGATCGCGCTGTTGTATTTTGTACAACACGTTGAAAAAATCTCGCTTTTTGTACTCACCATTAGCGTGGTGCTGACGCAGGTAGTCAACCGCGCGAGTTACGGAAGGTTCATAACGTACCTAAACTGATCGAGGGTATGTTCCAATTTCAACGATGCATAGGGAGGGTGGAAGTCAACCAAGGGATATCGCACCAGCCATCGCATCAACAACACCAAATCAACACAAGCCGTCGGGAGGGGGTTGCACTTTATGGGTTCCAACTGCTATTATTAGTGCATTAAAGTCAAATGAAATTATCACGTGCAGTTGACCAGCACGACCGGCGACCGACGGAGCAATCCATGGCGTGCCGTTGGACTATTACGATCGAGCGCCACTAAACAACACGGACGGAGGGTTGCTTTGATAATCGCGATACTTTGAAAATTCCCACGAACGAAGTAGGTTCGTTGTTAAAACGTAAACGTCATCTGTCGCGGTAGTTTGCATAAAAGATTTCTATTCGAGTTGCTGATGGATTGTAACAAGGTCAATGCCATCTGAATGAAGATAACCGGATTTAGCGATAAACCCTAATCCTGATCGAGCACAGGTATCACCACAGGTATCACACTGAATTCGCACGTCAAAATACCAACCTGCATCTCTTCTCAACATATGTAGTGGGTCATCCTTAGGGTTAGGACTGTTGTCAACACCCTTCCCAATGCTGTAGGGAAGATGATCCTCATGTAAAGAGATCGACCCCGATCGCTTCGCTGTTGGTAGCGCTCGTCAAAAAGTTACGATCACATCTCAAGTTGATTCCTTCTCGAGGCACCCGATGAAGATGATACAACTCAGTCAACCATCTTCTCAAAGGACTTTAATACGGTGGGAACTTTACAGCATGGTTCCAAGTTGCAATGAGGATGAGCAAAAAGTCCCGAAAATTCTTGCAACCTCTGCCTTGTCGCTCCTTGCTGAGAAAGTATCGAATTTCTAGTCTCGCTCGATCAAACATACACTTCCAGTCCAGACCAGGGTCCAGGCAACCGGTGCGGCGGCGGGGACACGCGGGATGGCGAGTGTAAACAATGACATAGAAGGCCGTTTTCCCTTGCGCTACTGAGAGGAAAGTTGTATGTCAACTGAAAATTTCGGAATGCATGTCGCATGAACGATGATCATGTGTGAGCAAGGCAAAAAAGGGACAAAACTCAGGGACAGCAAGTTCAAGTGCAATTCTAACCAGTCAGTCAGTGCGTGTATGCGGGCGTATAGGGCTTCATTGATCAACCGAACAGCCCGGGGCATGACGGTCCTTCCTCTCTTCTGTCACCGGTGCAGTGATTTACATCAAGTGGTTTCGGGGTTTTGTAATTAGAAGCGAGTGGCGTGTTTTTTTTTCTTTATGAGTTTTTAAAAGGACAAGCGTTTTTCTGCTTTCTCCGTCGTCCGCCGGTTTTAAAGGGATGCAGCCCATTCATAAAACCGCAGCAAGCTCTGGGTCATCGTTGGAGGTCCAGTGGATCAACGCATGCTTGTGGTAATGATTTTGGCCACAAAAACGATTATGGTTGATGCACGTACGTAATCAATATGCGCACTCCTTGGTGTTGCTGATTTTGACAGCGATTTGATACTGACACACTATACTTAATGAAGTCAACGACATCGACATGCTCACTTTAAAAGTTTAACCGTTTTAACTAAGAAGCCTGTTCAACACTGCCGTAATTCTGCAAAGTGACGTAAGCGCCATTGAAAATGCCGATATTTTTTGGTATATTATATTTAATATCTGGGGTAAAAATAACACTGTGGTAATCCTGCTGTATTAGAATGCAAGATCTAATCGTAATCTATCATCTATGGAAAGAAACTTAGAGGATGAGCAAGAGTTTTATGCATAATAATCACAAAATGGGCCAAAACTATCAATGTCGCTTACGTCACTTTGCAGAATTGCGGCAGAACAGGCATCGCGCAAAACATGTGAGTTCAGGGCAGTTTTTTTTTCTTTGTGGGCTTCTTTGTGGCAGCAATGTTATGTAGTTGCATTTGTTTAGTTCAATTTTTTTTATATAGTTCATTTATTTGAGGCTCAATCGCGTATTACGCTTTACGGAGCCGAAGATCTCTTTTTGCACTTAATAATACACAGATCGAAAAAAAAGTGTAAAATTCTGTGACATATGATGCACATGATTGGAGCGTGAGATAACACAGAAGTTTACATGACATATCATGTAAAAGTCATAAAATATCATGTAAACTTCCATTATATGTCATGTAATTCAGCATGACTCTGTGTGTTTACATGACATATAACACAAATTTACATTATACATATATCATGTAAACCATCATAACACTAAGTTTACATGACTAAACTGAAGTTTAGGGGAAGACGGGGTAAGAAGGCCCGCCGGGGTAAGACGGACCACCTGCAGTTCACCATGAAATGCCGTTTTCTATAAACTTTCACCTAGTACTCTGTTCAATTAAAAAATATTTGTCATTTTGAGCCATTTTGTACAATGTTTATACTGAGATTTTCAAAACAAATAAACAAAACAAAAATTTTGCTCCATGATGATGTATTTGATCTAATTTTGTCGCATATAACCTTAAGGATTTTGATTCGGAATAACGTTTTCAAACCAAAAAAGTAACCCGTTCATAACTTACCAGGAATGTTAACAAAACATAAGAGGAACGGGATTGAGATTGAAAACAAAAATCCTTATGAACTAGCCTCATATGTAAAATCTGCCCAAGCGGGGTAAAAGCGACCACCTCGAACGGGGTAAGACGGCCAAACCCCCCTCTCGGCTTGGAGAGAAGATTTCAACAGAATCCAGAGCTGAAGGTAGCATATGCAGAGTTCATCCGAGAATACGAACAGCTTGGACACATGGTGGAAGTCTCAGTTTCGGTATCAGAAGGTAACAAAGTCTCACCTGTATACTACCTTCCTCATCATGCAGTATTCAAGCTGGACAGCAGCACAACCAAACTGCGCGTGGTGCTCGACGCGTCTTGTTAAACCAGCAGTGATGTACTAATAGTCGGCCCCGTCTTCGAAATTGACTTGATTTTCATTACTCTCCGATTTCGGCTGTTTCATGTGGCGTTTGTGGCGGACATAGAAAAAATGTATCACATGATACAAGTCCTAAAGAGCGACCGGCATCTCCAGCGAATTGTTTATCGAAGCTCACTCGATGAACCACTGAGAACGTAAGAGCTGATAACCGCCACTTACGGCCCAGCTTCAGCTCCGTATCTGGCGACGAAGTGCCTTCAATGACTGGCAGAAGAAGTATTCATATGCAGCGAAGATACTACGAGAAGATTTTGATGACGACCATATGTTGACCGGAGCAAACAGCACATATGAAGCGAAACAGTTGGCGGAAGAAATGGTGGAGCTCAACCTACAAAAATCGAACTCCTAAAGCAAGGAACTGTTGGCGTAACTGCCACAAGAACTGATGGTTAACCGGGCATTGCTGGAGCAAGATTCATCGTCCTCTTTAGTGAAGACACTAAGCTTGTAGTGGGAGCCACAATCAGAACGACTCTCCACAGTGGAATAACGATGTTGCTCCAACTAAACGTCTGAAGCGGTTCGGTTATTGAACGCACTAGGCTCGATCGGTCCTGTAGTCGTTATCGCAAAAGTCTTTCTACAAGTACTGTGGAAACACAATTTCGGCTGGGATGATCCATTACCTGCAGCGATTCTACAGTTTTGACAAGAATACAGGTTGAACTTGACCGCCCTGTCCTCCTTTTCGATTCCACGCTGGATCGGATACAAGGCCGAAGCAGTTGCAGTGGAATTCCATGGGTTCTGTGATACATAGGACCAGCGATTCTCTGCTACCGGCATCCCCTGACCAAACTGATCGTAGTAGACTACCACTTCAAGCTGTTTCACACGGGTCAACAGCTGCTAACCAGCAAGTCCGTCGACTAGCGAACAACGGTTATCCACAAATGTGTATCCTGTTTCCGAAACAAGCCGAAGGTGTTAGATCAACTCATTGCAAACCTACCGTCAGAACGTGTATCACCAGCACTGCCATTCTTGAAGGATGTGAGCTATTTTAGCAGGTACACCATAGTGTCATTTCGCCGGATATACATCAAAACGGTCTCAAAATTTCTGAAGGGCGTACCTGATTTTGCAACCAATGCCTTCTCATAAAACTGTGGATCTTATTTCATTCAATTCATGCCATTCACACCCGACCAGAAGCACCTAACAAGATAATAACAAAATTATAACAACCGTTGTTAGAAATAACAGAATTTGATATAATTTTGTTGTAAGGATTCTTATAAGTGAATGACCATAACAAAATTGTAACAAAATTTGTTATTATTTTAGAAACAAAACTATAACAAATCTTGTATTATTTATTCAAACAGGTATATAACAAAATTGGTTACATTATGCATATGAAAATAATTGCCTATAACATGATTTCGTAACAGATTTATTATAATATTTGCTATGATTTTTGCAACAAAATAATTTCAAAATTTGTTGGATTTTTGTATCGACGCGAAAAAGTTTGATCATTTTTGTAATATTGACCATTCAAGCCAAAAGATTAAAAACAAAACGTATAACTATGTATTAGAGTGGGTCATCGTTTATATGGAAAAATGAAAAATTCAATGGTATCCCATCAGATCAAAGCTTTTTTGATCCCATTTCAGGACCCAAATAAATGTGCAAAATTTGGGCACGATCGGTTATGTCTACGTTTTGCGCATCGCGTTTGAAGTTTGTATGGGGTTTTACATGGGAAAACACCCTTTTTTGCATTTCTCTCATGACAAACTCGAATTTTTCTAAAACCGTGTAACCGATAAAGTGAAAACATAGCCTAGGGTGTCCTAAAAAACTTTGTCGAAGACCGCGAAGTGATCTGATGCTTATGAAAAAAGTTATAGCGTTGGCATTGCTTGGCGAAACAGCATGATGTTGTTGCTATTGTTATTCCTTTACATGTTAAAACATAAACACATGCATGCGGTTCGTTGGTTATAACGTTTTTCACAAGTATCGGATCGCTTCGCGGTCTTCAACAAAGTTTTTCAGAACATCCTAGGGTATCATTCTACAGTATCGGTTAAAAAGTTTCAGACAAACTTTTTCATTTTATGGCTAAAATGCAAAAAAGTATGTTTTCCCATACAAAATCCCATACAAATTTCAATTGCAATGCGCAAAGTGTAGATGCAAACGATCGTGCCCAAATTTTGCACAGATACTCAGGACCCGAAGCGGAATCAAAAAAGCTTTGATCTGAGAAAACGGTTCCGATGACCCACACTACTATGTATGTTTTAACTCCCCCTCCTCTTCCGGTACACTTTAGAGTATGAAAGTCCTAAAGTTTTTGTATTGACCGTATCGCTCGATTGTACTTCACCCTCTCCCCTGAGCGATACGTAATTTGTGGACGGCGTCACATTCCTTATGAAAAAAGTAACAGAATTTGTTATCCTTTAGTTTTAATCTACCAAATTGACATACAAGTAGTGTTTTGAAGCTATCGTTATGCGATATCATTACAGCTAGAAGCTGTAGTAAAAAAAAATCTTGGGATATCAACATGACTTTTTATCAAAATAAACTGTAAGCTGGAATATAGCTGCAAATCAAATGATTCACAGGTATCTGTTTTCTAATTTTTTGGGATTCTTTTATTGAACTCTAATCCAAATCCGGAATAGTTGCTAGATGATATGCCAATCGAATAAGAATCCAACCAACAAAACCGTTGCTAGGGACTGTTCATAAACCACGTAGACCAAAATTTGGCCATCTCAGACGCCCCCCTCCCCCCTCGTAGACTTTTGTCCATACAAAAATTTTAAAATTTGTATGGAGCGTAGACTTTGGCCAGACCCCCTCCCTCCCCCCAAAAAGTCTACGTGGTTTATGAACGGCCACCTATTATACAGTTTTTTTGTAATGTGGCAGCTTTCGTAGCGTTCTCTGGTAGAAATTGGAGGGCCAGTATAGAAAAAGGCTAACAAGAAAGAAAAATCTTCTCTAATGAACTTCGCGTAACTTCGAAACTGTGGAAAAGCAGGGTAGAGAAAGTCGTGTAAAAGTGAACCCACTATATAGCAAATCTGCGCAAAATCCGTAAACGACAAAACTTTAATACCTCGGTTTCAGGCGAAACGTAGCTAACCTATTCAGAAATAACAGTATTGGGGACTACGAAGCAGATTACCACAGTTGATCATGTGCGTGAAGCGCCGATTTTTTAACATGGGGAAGCATAGGAAGTCAATTTTAGAATGCTTCTAAAATATTCATAACATTATTTAATTAAAAACGGATTGATGTACCGGTTTGGAATCTTCGTTTTCTACACAATCAGTACCTAATCTGGGAAAAAAAATTAATCATAATTATATGCTAAAAAGTTTGCTAATTGAATTTCTCATCACGTACACCAACCCGCTTTTAATTAAATATTGTTTTGATTTTTTAGAAGCATTTGAAAACCGACTTCCTATGCTTCCCCATGCATGCTTTTTCCAGGTGGCAGCAGCGTATCTTCGAACTCCCGAATAAGTGATTTTACGTGAGAAAAGATCGTTTGGTTTCGAGAGTTACTTTTGAGAAGAACGAATGTTTTTGACATGAAAATTCTTGAAAATCTGTTATACGGAAACCGTATAACCGTGTATTCTAGTCTAGTCTAGTCTACACATACACAGCCATTCATTGAAAGAATCCTGGAAAATGATAGAATCGACTACTTCTATCATTTTTCTTGTCATTATCAATGCTTGCAGCACATCGGAGATGTAATACAAGAATTGAAGCGGCCAGGCCTACTGTGCAGCGTCTTGTTGTGGATAATGCTACAGAACGGGGACATCTCGTACCAACCGCTCAGCATAGTATGTAGTATAAATGTGAAATAAATACGTTGGGAGTGACTTTTGCTAAGAAAGTTAATGTCACCCCGTCGATGCTCCTCTTCCTGGGATGGAACATAGGAATTTCACCCTGATGTCCAGGCTCAAAAGCCTAGGCTTAAGCGCCATTACTCGCTCTCTGAAACGAGAAGAAAATAGTGATCCCTTCCCGAAGTACATATCACTAAATAAACATATGATTTTATGAATACCCCAACAGGACACAACATACAATTAAAATCAGAACAAACTCACCAAAATCATCGATTGGAGTGCGCCATTCTCAATAACAGGAAGGTATTCCGTTTCCCTCTAATCAACCACACTGATTTTCTTTAAATGAAACTAAGAAAATGTTGCAGTCACCCACTATCAGGTACATCATCGGCATGTATGCAAGGTTCCAGAACGTTTCGATGCATAAAATTCTTGCCAGTGTTTTTCTCTATTGATTTGCTTTTCACTCGACCGCGTTCCAATTTTTAATACCAAGTATAAAAATTCATATAAACACAAAACAGAAAAAATACGGCCGCGAAGAAAGAAAATGATTTTTGACCTATGACGGTACCACTTTGCATTGTTGATTTGGACAGATCTCACCCAGCAAAAAATTATTACTTTTATAATCGTCGGTTTGTTTTTTTTTCACGATACAAAACTGATCACAGCAATCCCGATGTTTTTGAAATCCTGCAGCTCGCTTTTTCATGGTAACCAGTTGGTAAGCCGGCTGCCATGGTAACAGTAGTCGTCTTCTAGTATCTTCCGCTAGCACCAGCATTACAGGAATATTTAGACAATTCATGATCTTTGAATCAATTTGAATACCCAACTGTAGATCACTATTTCATCACTCTAAATCAACACCTTTTCGGCTAGATTATGCCCCTTCATGCTACACACGCAAACTGCATCGCCCCAGAATTTCAGAACGCATATAATATCACAATTCACACCCTAGGCAGCATTTTCCATCGCATTGGTTAAACCATGACACTCCCGATCCCAACACATGGAACGGACGTATTGCACTCTCGGGACGTAACCTGTGTCAATGGTTGGGATTCACCCGAAATTACAAACTCTGCTATTCTCAAAATATGGCACTCTCGATAAAAACAAACAAAACTTTGAACCACTGCTTTCGTCTTTCGAAGAAATTCCGGAATTTTCACTGTGTTATTATGCACGAAATACGATGCCACTCTAAAATCCCTCGCGAAGTGTAGTCCGGGTGGCGTAGTCGCAGATTATCAATCGGCCGAATCACAATTAACGGGAGCTCGAAAAATATGCGACGGGGAAAACAAAACACGACCGATCACGGCAACGCCTACTACGACTCGATCGGAATTTGCACAGGGAATTGCTCTAGAAGTTTAACTACAAAAACCCACAGAAGATACATCGGGTGTTCCTGTAGGAGCTCCACCGTCAATTCGGAAACCGTATAACCGTGTATTAGAGAAAAAGTGTCTGAACAAATATGGTAAGGTACACCGGGGCAAGTTGAAACGGGTGGGGTAAGATGAAACGCAAAGTTTTGATATAGATTTCAATAGAATTTTGAAATTTCTCCTTCGCCAAAAGTTTGTATGAATCAAAAACTATATTTTATGGCGATCAAACTGTTTATCATCATTAGAAAACATCATGTTAACCCGCTGTTTCATCTTGCCCCACCCGTTTCAACTTGCCCCGGTGTACCTCAAAGGAAACAAATGGACTTTGTGAAAAAATAAACACAGAAAAAATTTGTTTTACTTATAAAAAAAACATATTTTAACACAAACACTCCAATTCACAAAATACGTATTTTTAACAGTGTATACTTTTGAAGGAAACTCGGGTATTTTGTTAACAAAATGAAACATGAAGCAAACATTATCAAAAGAGCTTTTCTAGTAGCAATTTTTATGAGTTTTTTGAAAAATCTCTTTCGGTTAACTCTTAGTAAGATCAAAGACGTGTCTCTCTCTACACACGAAAACATGAGATCGATTACATAAAATACCGAAACAGTACTACTGCTCTCTGACGAAATTAATAAAGTATACCGAGTAGTGAATGTAATTGAACGTGGAGAGCAAAAGTGGAATTAAATAATTATTATCATTAAAAAACGCCCTCTATGCTACTAATTCTGCTCAGTTAATCATGGAATTTATTCAGCCTATTTTGTTTCGACCTTAGGGAGCATCCATTAATCTTTCTGGACGCGCGCCATGATCCTGAAACTGCACCGAGCTCGCGCCGTATTCGACGAGCGAGCTTTTTTGGTGGTGTTATACTTTTTCCAACGGCGCGCCTCCTGAAGGGTTAAGTACGTCACGCTAAAATTTGAAATTTTCATTCCTCCCTGCCTCCTCTAAACGTGACGATATACTCTATGGATGACCACTTATGTAATGGATTTCATTTCATTGCTTAAAACAAAATAAAATTTTGAATATAACTAAATTATATCTAAAGTTGTTATCATATCTGCCTATGATATAATTGTGATCGATTAAAACAAGATCTCCATCGACAAATCAAGTCTATTATGTGTCAACGAGCTCTATGTGATGTCATACTACCGCTCTCGTGTACGTCTGACAAACAAGGATTTGAATGACGGAGCTGGCAATACGTAGAACCAGTAAAGCTTTTATCACCGCTCTCCTCAAGAGCCGTGATGGCCTCATTGGCAGAGGCGCCAGATTACTACCGATGGTAGGTGTCTTGGTTCAAATCCCGTTCAGACCCAAAAATTTTATAACGTTCTAGAAACTATTTTTTATGTTACTTACTTTTTTCTAAAAATAGAATAACACACTTAAAAATATTTACCCAAAAATGAGTATAAAAATTAGTTTTTACCCTAATTGGTGTCAAAGGAATTATTACACAATTTGTTATAATTTTGTTATATTCTATCATATTTCATGGAACAAGTTTTGTAATATTTTTGTTATGATCATAACACAAGTTATTACATGTTTGTTCTTTTCAGTGGGAATTTTGATAGATTTTTTGTTATTTTAACTACTAACGGTACATGTTTTATAACAACCCTTGTTATAAAAATTTATTGTAACAATATAACAGAGCTTGTTATAATTTTGTAATGTCCATCTAGTCGGGCATCCATTAAAAACAAGAGGCATTGGCGTAGCTTGGATTTTTTCCTGGAGGGCCTGACTTGAGATGAATTTTAAGCGGGATGAGCGCCCGATATGTGAATATGCAAATCGGTATTGTAGTTTTGAGTAATGAAAATGACTGTTTTCGATTTGTTCATAGGGTATGTGTGCCATCAGTAATCTCATGCTCCCATTTTCATCCTATTCGAAAACAAGCGATTACGGCACCGATTGACTCCGTTCTTTTTGTTTTCATGGGTGCTCACTTCTAACAAAAAATACAAAAATAAGAAACAAAACAAACAGTGCTTCAATCCTTTGTTTTTCGTGGGATGAAAATGGGAGCCACATGCTTAATAAGGGAACCAATACCCTAGTTTCGTAAAATATATGAGTACGAATAATTCCTCCAAGATCTTTTCCATAGCTTCAGTGATTTCATCATGGCTTCTTCCAGAAATTCAATCAAGAAATATCTAGATTCCACTAGATATTTTTTCGGGGATTTGTCCTGGGATATCTTTAGAGCTTCCTCCAGTAATTGTTCCAGTGCTTTTTTCGAGGTTTCCTTCAGGAATTTCTCCAGAGATACTTTAAGATATTTCTGCAGGTATTCAGAGATTTCTCCACATATGCCTTCCAGAATTCCACTAGAGATTGCTCCAATAATTTATCTGGAATGATTTGAAGTATTTCTGCAGGAATGTATTCCAGAAGTTCTCTTAGAAAATATTACTTAGAGATTATTAAAAAATACTCCAAGAAATGCTTGAAAAATTTGTACAAAAAAAAACCTTTAGGGATCCTAATATTCCTTCAAAAATTCTTCATTTTTTTCCAGAACATTCCTACAAAAATACTTCCAGGTATTCGTTAAGAAAGCTCTCCTGAGATTCTATAAAGAGTTCCTCATGGGATTGCTTCAGGGATTCCTCATCGGGTTTCTTCAGAAATAACTTCAAGAGTTCCTCCAGGGATTCATCAGAAATTTCTTCTGTTATTCTTTCAAAAACGAATTCCGGGATTATTTTAAAAATTCCTGCAAGAACTCTTGTTGGGATTCCTTCAGAAACTCCCCCAGGAATTAATCCAGTATTTCGAGATTTCCTCAGGAATTTCAGCGGTTTCTTCAGTTTTTCCCCTGAGAATTCTTCAGAAACTGCTCCTGGAATTCCCTCAGAAATCGAACTTTGTATCTCATCAGGTATAAATCATGTGATTTCTGCAGGAACTCCTCAATGGATTCCTTTGGAAATTCCTCCTGGAATTTTTTCAAGAATTATTGCTGGTATTCCTCCTGGCATTCATCTAGGATTTCATTCAGGCATTCTCCAGGGACTCCTGCAAGAGTTCTACCAAGAATTTCTCCAGGAATTACCTTAGGTATTTTCACTGGAATTCCTCCGGGAATTTATTCAAGAATGGATCCAGGAATTCTTCCATGAATTCCCACAGAAATCCTTCCAGGGTCTCCTCCAAGAATTAATTCAGGGATTTCTTCTCTAAGATTTCCTCTACACATTCCTCCAGGATTTATTTCATGGATCCCTCCAGAAATTCCATCGATGATTCCTGCAGTAATTCCTCCAAAAATCCTTCTGAAATTCCTCCTGGATCTCCATAAGAAAGTCCTTCTGAATTCCTTCTGAAAATTTCTCCAGGAATTCCTTCAGAAATTTATCCATGGATTCCTTCCAGAATTCCTCTAGCGATTCTTCCAGGAATTCATTCAGGGATTCCTCAAGGTATTCATTAAGGGATTCCTCCTGGAGTTCTTCCATGAATAGCTCCACAAAATATCCCCAGGATTTCCTATAGAGATTTTCCAGGAATTCCTCCTGAGGTTCCTCCAGAAATTGTTTCAGGGATTCCTTCAGGATTCTTTCCAAGAGTTCCCCCAGGGATTCTTCCAAGTAATTCTCTAGGACGTCTCCAGGAATTCCTCAAGAGGTGTCTTAAGAATTACCCAACCCGGGAGCTTCTTGACAGCTGCCGAACAACGTCAGCGTACCTAAAAATTTTGGTCCGGGTGGTACTGTCAGATTCAAAGCGGCAAGCGCTACTTTTAAAAAGGACGAAAACCGACAATAACAAACCGAACAAAAAATATTAAAACATTAAACAGAAACCTTTATTTGTTGTTTTCGCTTTTATGTGGTAGATAAATGCAAATTAAGTGCGGCATAATGACTTTGTTAACTAGAAGCGAAAATTATATCTATAAAACAAGTAAAGGCAAAGTAATCGGCTTCCATAAAATTAATAAGAAACTCATGTTTTCTTCTAGTGCGGTTATTAAACACCAGCAAGTAATAAATTAGGTTACTTATGCTAACATTTTACAGCTACATATCTGGTGGCCAAATCAAAATGGAAGTTAAAAACAATCATGTTTTTTTTTCGAGTTTGATCTTCGGTTTGGTCTAGCATGCACAGTCACCAATTAATATGGAAGACCGTTTAAATATGTGCTTTTATTACATTTCTTGCAACAACAAAAAGAAAAATCAAAATAATTTCAATTTAATGAACGTTAGTTTTGGCGCTTCTGATGAATACGTCCTTTTGATACGAAACGCTAGCCTCTTGCTGGCTTCCACTCACCACGAAACAAAAAGATGTTTTCGCATGGACAAAAATTGTTGCGTCAGTAAAGGATGGACCCGTTGTTTACGAACAGTAGCGACATCTGCGATTTGCAAGTAGGTACGCGAAACTGAGCTCATCTGTCAAGTTACGGGGGGGTTGGAATTACCCCAAGAATCTCTTCAGAAATCCTCCAGGAATTGATCCAGGAACTCTCTCAGGAATTTCTTCAGAAATTATTTCCGCAATTCCTTCAGGAATTCCTCCTGAAATTTCTCCAAAAATTCCTCTGGGGATTCCTCTAGAAATTTCACTTAGAATTTCTTCAAAAATTTCTCTTGGAATTTCTTCAGAAATTCCTCCAGTTATTACTTCCAGAATTTCTCTCGAGATTCCTCCAGAAATTCATTCAAGAATTCCTCCAGGAATTCTTCCAGGTATAGTTCCACGTAATTTCCCCAAAAAATTCCTTTACAAATTTATCCAGGATTCTTCCTGGGATTCCGCAAGGAATTTGTCCCGAACTTCCTGCAGGAACTTGTCCAGAGTTTTTCAGGCATTCCTCCTGAGGTTCCTCCAGAAATTGCTTCAGGGATTCCTCCAGGGATTTTTTCAAGAATTTTCCCAGGGATTCTTCCAAGAATTTCTCTGGAAATTTCTCTAAGGATTCCTCTAGGAATTCCTCAAGAGGTTTCTTCAGAAATTTCTCCTGGAAATTTCTCCATGGACTCATCCTGGGATTTCTCTAGGAATTCATCTTCTAGAGATTGCTCCGGGAGTTCTTCTAGAGGTCCCTTCCAGAATTCTTCTAATAACTCCACCAGGAATTCATCTAGGAGTTTATCCAGAGATTGCTCCAGGCATTAGTCCAGAAATTTCTCCAGGGATTCTTCAAGGAAATTCACCAAAGCTTTCTGCAGTTATTTCTTAAGAAAATTCTCGAAAGACTCTTCCAGGAATTGATACAGGTATGTCTCCAGGAATTTATCCAGGGGTTCCTCCAGGCAATCTTAAAGAAGTCCCTCCAGAGAATTCTATAGGGATACCTCCAGGCATTCCTCTAGGATTACTACCGCAATTTCTTCAAGAATTTAACTAGAAAATCCTCCAGGGATTCATTAGGAAGATTCCCTAAGAAATTCCTACCGGAGTTTGTCCAAGAATTATTCTAATAATTCTTCCTGGGATTCCTGCATGAATGCCTCCTGAGATTCCTCTAGGAATTCCTTCAAATATTTTTACAGGAATTCTCCAGGAAATTCCCAAGGAATTCTTTTAAAAATTCCCCCACAATTTTTTTCCGGAATTTATTCAAGAATTATTCCAGGTATTCCTCCTGGCATTCTTCCAGGATTTCATCCAGGCATTTCTCCAGGGACTCCTCCAGGAGTTCTACAACGAATCCAGGAATTCCTCCAGGAATTTCTTCGAAAATTTGTACAGCAATTCCTTCAGGAATTCTTCCAGGAATTCCTTCAGAAATCCTTCCAGGGTTTCCTCCAAGAACTAATCCAGGAATTTCTTCTCCGCGGTTTCCTCTACTCATTACTCCGGAAATTATTTGTGGAGAACTTTCCGTTCAACGAAAAGTTTTCCCCGACTGGAGCGGGAATCGAACCCACACTCCGAGGCTTACGAGACACCTAAACGACTGACGCCGCTAACCGCCCGACCACGAAGCCAAAAGACATAGAAAATTGTAATGTCGCTTAAGTTACTTTGCAAAATTACGACAGGTGTGAATATACTTTTTGGGGTAACAGTTAAATCGAGTAAACATATTTCGGAGAAATTCGTTCGAGGAAGCTTCATTTGGGGAGCTGCTTTCCTAAGAAATGAACAATCCTGTATTTTAGTGGTCTCTATAGTAAAGACTAATCAATCAGCGTATTTTAGAAAGCTATGACATTTCAATGGAAACTCTAATGTAGAAGGTGTCGACAATTTGATGTAGAATCATTCAAAGGGTTTTCAAAATACAAAATATAACAAAAATAAAGATCTTTCAAAAAATAACTACTAAGCCGATACTTGTTGTGACGGATTGCACAATGTTTGCAAATGCATAAACTTCACATGTAGATGAATATATCGTAGTAGTAATTTGAATGTTGAAATTTTAAGAAACAAGAAGCATGGAAAGAGCTCACCATTTCATGTGCATCTATCAATTTCCACATCGTTGGACGTAATTAAACTAATTTCTGTTGCCGCCAACTGGTTTGAACGAAGCTTACCAGCTGAAAAAACACACGTGTGTCATTATTTCCCGATTCATATGATGAAACTCAACATGCAGCAAACCAAGAAAAAATGTCGTAAATAATACAAACATAAATATATTGACGACGCGACCTTACCAATTTGCTGCATTTGTCCAACTATTGTGAGTGTTTGTTTATGAATTTGAGATAAATTTTGAATGAAAATCAATCATTTGGTCAAAAACTGGATTAAAAATGGCTATGAAATAAGAATAGGTGGTATCCTGCAGTACTGGCTTACTCCTAAAACTCCTACAGTTAGGACACAATACCGTTCATACCACTATGAAACCATGAAAATAAATAAAAATAAACATATTCGAAAATATTTTTCAGCATCGACAGGATGACCTACTGATTCCAGTTGAAACAACACCGACCTCGAATTGAATCCTAACAAACCCAGAGTTTATTGTTTTAACGACCCTTTGTCCAAACGAAATTGGAGATTATGCGCCTCGTTTGGGATCATCCTCCGCGTTTTGCTTACATATCTAAGAGGAAAAGTGGGTCATCAGCACACCCTCGCACGCACCGAGTTATTTGGAACGATCCTAGCAGGCGGCTCAATTGGTCTCGCACTTTCCGGACCGAGTTCGACTTTCTCCATTTGGCGAAAACCGCATCGCTCACCAACGCCAACTAGGATGTCGGAAAGTTAAATTGTTTTATAGCTTTTTGAGTGAAAGATGATCTCTTTTTTTCCGGAGCCCTTTAATGGGCCAATGCGGGTCATCGCGGTCAGTAATTTCTAATTCGAAAGCCGGACTCATGTGGAAATTGAGTTGTCTACAATACTGACAGCGACCGGAATTGATTGAATTGCTTTCCGGATTATTTACGACTTCGCACAGGACCAATTAAGTGCGACTCATGTGGAAAACGAACGAGTTTCACAAGCGGAAAGAAACACAATGGAGGTACAAATTTCTCCAGTTTTCCGAAAATTTGACTTGAACACGAAAATCCACTAAACACGGACACGGGTTTCGCCCGGGGAAGGAAACGGATTGTGTTTCACGTGGGAACTGGAGGCCGCCAACGTGGACGTGAGAAAAATCTTGCGTCAGACTGCAGCGCCTGCTTCCGAGACTGCTTCTTTCCTTTGTAGTTCTTCTTGGTCCTCGGATGCTCGGAAGCAAGAGCATAAGGATCCCTTTAACGAGCTCGTTATTAAATCGAACACAATATGACCTTTTTGGCTTTCCACTTTTCTAAAGCTATGTGATGTGACATGGAACCCTTTCATTTCATTTTCGGCCCGGGTCCGCTGAGGGCGCTAAGGGTAGTAATTTTCTAATATGCATCCAACAGAGAGTCCCGGCGATCGACCACCACTGCCGATATACAGGGTGTTTGTTTCCGGACTTTAAATAATTTGAGGGCAGATAGGTCTTAATGAGATATGAAAAAGTGCCCAAGGAACATGGGGTCGCAAATCACTGCTAAGTGAGTTATTCAAAATTCTATGATTTTTAACATGCAAAACTTCAAAAAATTGTATCTCAGCTATCTTTGATCAAAATCTCAATCTTTTTGCATGAATTGAAAGCCTGAATCATTGTGCTGTTATGCTTCTTGGACAAAAACTCGATCTAAAGTGATTAACATGCTTAAATTTTGGAAAGTTTGCGGCAAAAGCCGAAAAAAATGCTCATTTTTTAGGTATTTTTGTTGTTATTTAATGAAAACACGTAGTAAAGTAGAAAAGTGATATTCTACAAAAGATTGTTTATGTTGTTTTCTACCAAACTCTCTTTGAGACCAACATTGAATTTTTTGTAGTTTGGCCACAATAATTAATTCAAAGTTAGGTAAGAAACTCATCGAATTGCGAAAAACATCGCCCCGATTTCATTCAACCGTGATTTGGCAGCACTTCCCGTTCGTGTGCTTGCTGTTTACTCTCCCAACAGCAGGCAAGAGAAACTATTGCAACGCACATGAATAGCCAAACATTGCCACACAACCAACCAACTCGTCCTGATTGGTGTTATGTTTGGTCGTGCATAACAAACATTGCACCAATCTGGGCGAGTTGGTCGTTCGGGTGGAGAGCCGGAGAAGTTTGTAGCCACGACCATGCCTCTGTTATTGTTAATGTGGGGAATGCGCATAGTTTAAAGCAGCGCATCGAATTTCCGCTATGGCGGAAAGCAATGCGGAGGTTGCGTACGAGAGGACGCGCGCAAGATTTTTAAAACATTGATATGCTAGTAGCGATACTAATGTTGGTCGCCGAGAGCAAGACGAGCTGCGTGGTGTTTAAATTCGCCTTGACGGAGGCTCTCTGAGAGAATTGCGCTGTGCGTGAAAACATTTTTTTTTAACATGGGAAAGGATAGGAGCTGCATTTTCAAATGCTTCTAATTCTTTATAGAAATTTTTTTAAGCAAAACGTTCTTAATGTAATCGAATGAGATTTTGATACGCTATATTATAGACATAAATTGTGATTTAAAAACTTTTTGTCTAAAACCAGTTATAGTGTAGCTAATTGAAAGTATATTGCAAAACATTAACTCTTTTTTCAATCTGAAGTCCCTAAAATATTTTAGAAGCATTTGAAAATGCAGCTCCTATCCTTTCCCATGTTAAAAAAAAATGTTTTCACGCACAGCGCAATTCTCTCAAAGAGTTCCGTCAAGGCGAATTCCTTTGCCGAGTTGGGTTTCCTTGCACTCGCAGTCAAACTGCGGTGCTATTCAGATGGGGTGGGGTTATGCTGACGAAGTCAGATATTATTTTATTGACTTTAAATAAGTAATTCAATAAATTATTCCATAATTAATTACAACATTAATGTATGCTAATTTGCTAAATGAGCTGTGATTAATCTTTTTTCTGGCATTACGTGCCATCGGGTACACAGTCTGTTCTGTACTATTTAAGGTATGAATGGGTGATATTAAGGTGGATTATTGCGGAAAGTTGGGGTATTTAAAAGAATGTTTGAGAACTTTAGAAGATATTGGGGGCATTGTGAGGGAAGTTGGGTCCTTTAAATAAGTGTTCGGTAATTTTAGGTGATAATGGGGGACATTCTTAGGGAAGCTGGGTCCTCCCAATAAGTGGTCGGTAATTTTAGGTGATATAAAGGAGCATCCTGAGGGAAGTCGGTTCCTCCCAATAAGTGTTCGGTAATTTAAGGTGATATTGGGAGGCATTCTGAGGGAAGTCGGTTCCTCCCAATAAGTGTTCGGTAATTTAAGGTGATATTGGGAGGCATTCTGAGGGAAGTCGGTTCCTCCCAATAAGTGTTCGGTAATTTTAGGTGATATTGGGAGGCATTCTGAGGGAAGTCGGTTCCTCCCAATAAGTGTTCGGTAATTTTAGGTGATATTGGGAGGCATTCTGAGGGAAGTCGGTTCCTCCCAATAAGTGTTCGGTAATTTTAGGTGATATTGGGGAGCATTCTGAGGGAAGTCGGTTCCTCCCAATAAGTGTTCGGTAATTTTAGGTGATATTGGGAGGCATTCTGAGGGAAGTCGGTTCCTCCCAATAAGTGTTCGGTAATTTTAGGTGATATTGGGGAGCATTCTGAGGGAAGTCTGTTCCTCCCAATAAGTGTTCGGTAATTTTAGGTAATATTGGGAGGCCCAAGTAACCAAGGTGCTGAAGCCTTATTGCATGCAGATATACGGTGTACTTAGAGCAATCATTACTTTACATGCAAACTTAAAGTTGATTTAAAGTGGAAATGGGCAATTATGCGACTGCTTCAAGATTATACCAGTATAATCCTAATTTGATTCTATAATTGCCCACTTCCACTTTAAATCAACCTTAAGTTTGCATGTAAAGTAATGATTGCACTAAATACACCGTATATCTGCATGCAATAAGGCTTCAGCACTATGGTTACTTGGGGGCATTCTGAGGGAAGTCGGTTCCTCCCAATAAGTGTTCGGTAATTTTAGGTGATATTGGGAGGCATTCTGAGGGAAGTCGGTTCCTCCCAATAAGTGTTCGGTAATTTTAGGTGATATTGGGAGGCATTCTGAGGGAAGTCGGTTCCTCCCAATAAGTGTTCGGTAATTTTAGGTGATATTGGGGAGCATTCTGAGGGAAGTCTGTTCCTCCCAATAAGTGTTCGGTAATTTTAGGTGATATTGGGAGGCATTCTGAGGGAAGTCGGTTCCTCCCAATAAGTGTTCGGTAATTTTAGGTGATATTGGGGAGCATTCTGAGGGAAGTCTGTTCCTCCCAATAAGTGTTCGGTAATTTTAGGTGATATTGGGAGGCATTCTGAGGGAAGTCGGTTCCTCCCAATAAGTGTTCGGTAATTTTAGGTGATATTGGGAGGCATTCTGAGGGAAGTCGGTTCCTCCCAATAAGTGTTCGGTAATTTTAGGTGATATTGGGGAGCATTCTGAGGGAAGTCTGTTCCTCCCAATAAGTGTTCGGTAATTTTAGGTGATATTGGGAGGCATTCTGAGGGAAGTCGGTTCCTCCCAATAAGTGTTCGGTAATTTAAGGTGATATTGGGGAGCATTCTGAGGGAAGTCGGTTCCTCCCAATAAGTGTTCGGTAATTTTAGGTGGTACTGGGAGACATTCTAAGGGAAGCTGGGTCCTCCCAAAAAGTGTTTGGCAAATTTAGGAGGAACCGACTTCCCTCAGAATGCCTCCCAATATCACCTAAAATTACCGAACACTTATTGGGAGGAACCGACTTCCCTCAGAATGCCTCCCAATATCACCTAAAATTACCGAACACTTATTGGGAGGAACCGACTTCCCTCAGAATGCTCCCCAATATCACCTGAAATTACCGAACACTTATTGGGAGGAACCGACTTCCATCAGAATGCTCCCCAATATCACCTAAAATTACCGAACACTTATTGGGAGGAACCGACTTCCCTCAGAATGCCTCCCAATATTACCTAAAATTACCGAACACTTATTGGGAGGAACAGACTTCCCTCAGAATGCTCCCCAATATCACCTAAAATTACCGAACACTTATTGGGAGGAACCGACTTCCCTCAGAATGCCTCCCAATATCACCTAAAATTACCGAACACTTATTGGGAGGAACCGACTTCCCTCAGAATGCTCCCCAATATCACCTAAAATTACCGAACACTTATTGGGAGGAACCGACTTCCCTCAGAATGCCTCCCAATATCACCTAAAATTACCGAACACTTATTGGGAGGAACCGACTTCCCTCAGAATGCCTCCCAATATCACCTTAAATTACCGAACACTTATTGGGAGGAACCGACTTCCCTCAGGATGCCTCCCAATATCACCTAAAATTACCGAACACTTATTGGGAGGAACAGACTTCCCTCAGAATGCTCCCCAATATCACCTAAAATTACCGAACACTTATTGGGAGGAACCGACTTCCCTCAGAATGCCTCCCAATATCACCTAAAATTACCGAACACTTATTGGGAGGAACCGACTTCCCTCAGAATGCCTCCCAATATTACCTAAAATTACCGAACACTTATTGGGAGGAACAGACTTCCCTCAGAATGCTCCCCAATATCACCTAAAATTACCGAACACTTATTGGGAGGAACCGACTTCCCTCAGAATGCCTCCCAATATCACCTAAAATTACCGAACACTTATTGGGAGGAACCGACTTCCCTCAGAATGCCTCCCAATATCACCTAAAATTACCGAACACTTATTGGGAGGAACCGACTTCCCTCAGAATGCTCCCCAATATCACCTAAAATTACCGAACACTTATTGGGAGGAACCGACTTCCCTCAGAATGCCTCCCAATATCACCTTAAATTACCGAACACTTATTGGGAGGAACCGACTTCCCTCAGGATGCTCCTTTATATCACCTAAAATTACCGAACACTTATTGGGAGGACCCAGCTTCCCTAAGAATGTCCCCCATTATCACCTAAAATTACCGAACACTTATTGGGAGGAACCGACTTCCCTCAGAATGCCTCCCAATATTACCTAAAATTACCGAACACTTATTGGGAGGAACAGACTTCCCTCAGAATGCTCCCCAATATCACCTAAAATTACCGAACACTTATTGGGAGGAACCGACTTCCCTCAGAATGCCTCCCAATATTACCTAAAATTACCGAACACTTATTGGGAGGAACAGACTTCCCTCAGAATGCTCCTCAATATCACCTAAAATTACCGAACACTTATTGGGAGGAACCGACTTCCCTCAGAATGCCTCCCAATATCACCTAAAATTACCGAACACTTATTGGGAGGAACCGACTTCCCTCAGAATGCTCCCCAATATCACCTAAAATTACCGAACACTTATTGGGAGGAACCGACTTCCCTCAGAATGCCTCCCAATATCACCTAAAATTACCGAACACTTATTGGGAGGAACCGACTTCCCTCAGAATGCCTCCCAATATCACCTAAAATTACCGAACACTTATTGGGAGGAACCGACTTCCCTCAGAATGCTCCCCAATATCACCTAAAATTACCGAACACTTATTGGGAGGAACCGACTTCCCTCAGAATGCCTCCCAATATCACCTTAAATTACCGAACACTTATTGGGAGGAACCGACTTCCCTCAGGATGCCTCCCAATATCACCTAAAATTACCGAACACTTATTGGGAGGAACAGACTTCCCTCAGAATGCTCCCCAATATCACCTAAAATTACCGAACACTTATTGGGAGGAACCGACTTCCCTCAGAATGCCTCCCAATATCACCTAAAATTACCGAACACTTATTGGGAGGAACCGACTTCCCTCAGAATGCCTCCCAATATTACCTAAAATTACCGAACACTTATTGGGAGGAACAGACTTCCCTCAGAATGCTCCCCAATATCACCTAAAATTACCGAACACTTATTGGGAGGAACCGACTTCCCTCAGAATGCCTCCCAATATCACCTAAAATTACCGAACACTTATTGGGAGGAACCGACTTCCCTCAGAATGCCTCCCAATATCACCTAAAATTACCGAACACTTATTGGGAGGAACCGACTTCCCTCAGAATGCTCCCCAATATCACCTGAAATTACCGAACACTTATTGGGAGGAACCGACTTCCATCAGAATGCTCCCCAATATCACCTAAAATTACCGAACACTTATTGGGAGGAACCGACTTCCCTCAGAATGCCTCCCAATATTACCTAAAATTACCGAACACTTATTGGGAGGAACAGACTTCCCTCAGAATGCTCCCCAATATCACCTAAAATTACCGAACACTTATTGGGAGGAACCGACTTCCCTCAGAATGCCTCCCAATATCACCTAAAATTACCGAACACTTATTGGGAGGAACCGACTTCCCTCAGAATGCTCCCCAATATCACCTAAAATTACCGAACACTTATTGGGAGGAACCGACTTCCCTCAGAATGCCTCCCAATATCACCTAAAATTACCGAACACTTATTGGGAGGAACCGACTTCCCTCAGAATGCCTCCCAATATCACCTTAAATTACCGAACACTTATTGGGAGGAACCGACTTCCCTCAGGATGCCTCCCAATATCACCTAAAATTACCGAACACTTATTGGGAGGAACAGACTTCCCTCAGAATGCTCCCCAATATCACCTAAAATTACCGAACACTTATTGGGAGGAACCGACTTCCCTCAGAATGCCTCCCAATATCACCTAAAATTACCGAACACTTATTGGGAGGAACCGACTTCCCTCAGAATGCTCCCCAATATCACCTAAAATTACCGAACACTTATTGGGAGGAACCGACTTCCCTCAGAATGCCTCCCAATATCACCTAAAATTACCGAACACTTATTGGGAGGAACCGACTTCCCTCAGAATGCTCCCCAATATCACCTAAAATTACCGAACACTTATTGGGAGGAACCGACTTCCCTCAGAATGCCTCCCAATATCACCTAAAATTACCGAACACTTATTGGGAGGAACCGACTTCCCTCAGAATGCTCCCCAATATCACCTAAAATTACCGAACACTTATTGGGAGGAACCGACTTCCCTCAGAATGCCTCCCAATATCACCTAAAATTACCGAACACTTATTGGGAGGAACCGACTTCCCTCAGAATGCCTCCCAATATCACCTAAAATTACCGAACACTTATTGGGAGGAACCGACTTCCCTCAGAATGCTCCCCAATATCACCTAAAATTACCGAACACTTATTGGGAGGAACCGACTTCCCTCAGAATGCCTCCCAATATCACCTTAAATTACCGAACACTTATTGGGAGGAACCGACTTCCCTCAGGATGCTCCTTTATATCACCTAAAATTACCGACCACTTATTGGGAGGACCCAGCTTCCCTAAGAATGTCCCCCATTATCACCTAAAATTACCGAACACTTATTGGGAGGAACAGACTTCCCTCAGAATGCCACCCAATATTACCTAAAATTACCGAACACTTATTGGGAGGAACAGACTTCCCTCAGAATGCTCCCCAATATCACCTAAAATTACCGAACACTTATTGGGAGGAACCGACTTCCCTCAGAATGCCTCCCAATATTACCTAAAATTACCGAACACTTATTGGGAGGAACAGACTTCCCTCAGAATGCTCCCCAATATCACCTAAAATTACCGAACACTTATTGGGAGGAACCGACTTCCCTCAGAATGCCTCCCAATATCACCTAAAATTACCGAACACTTATTGGGAGGAACCGACTTCCCTCAGAATGCTCCCCAATATCACCTAAAATTACCGAACACTTATTGGGAGGAACCGACTTCCCTCAGAATGCCTCCCAATATCACCTAAAATTACCGAACACTTATTGGGAGGAACCGACTTCCCTCAGAATGCCTCCCAATATCACCTAAAATTACCGAACACTTATTGGGAGGAACCGACTTCCCTCAGAATGCTCCCCAATATCACCTAAAATTACCGAACACTTATTGGGAGGAACCGACTTCCCTCAGAATGCCTCCCAATATCACCTTAAATTACCGAACACTTATTGGGAGGAACCGACTTCCCTCAGAATGCCTCCCAATATTACCTAAAATTACCGAACACTTATTGGGAGGAACAGACTTCCCTCAGAATGCTCCCCAATATCACCTAAAATTACCGAACACTTATTGGGAGGAACCGACTTCCCTCAGAATGCCTCCCAATATCACCTAAAATTACCGAACACTTATTGGGAGGAACAGACTTCCCTCAGAATGCTCCCCAATATCACCTAAAATTACCGAACACTTATTGGGAGGAACCGACTTCCCTCAGAATGCCTCCCAATATCACCTAAAATTACCGAACACTTATTGGGAGGAACCGACTTCCCTCAGAATGCCTCCCAATATTACCTAAAATTACCGAACACTTATTGGGAGGAACAGACTTCCCTCAGAATGCTCCCCAATATCACCTAAAATTACCGAACACTTATTGGGAGGAACCGACTTCCCTCAGAATGCCTCCCAATATCACCTAAAATTACCGAACACTTATTGGGAGGAACCGACTTCCCTCAGAATGCCTCCCAATATCACCTAAAATTACCGAACACTTATTGGGAGGAACCGACTTCCCTCAGAATGCTCCCCAATATCACCTGAAATTACCGAACACTTATTGGGAGGAACCGACTTCCATCAGAATGCCTCCCAATATTACCTAAAATTACCGAACACTTATTGGGAGGAACAGACTTCCCTCAGAATGCTCCCCAATATCACCTAAAATTACCGAACACTTATTGGGAGGAACCGACTTCCCTCAGAATGCCTCCCAATATCACCTAAAATTACCGAACACTTATTGGGAGGAACCGACTTCCCTCAGAATGCCTCCCAATATCACCTAAAATTACCGAACACTTATTGGGAGGAACCGACTTCCCTCAGAATGCCCCCAAGTAACCATAGTGCTGAAGCCTTATTGCATGCAGATATACGGTGTATTTAGTGCAATCATTACTTTACATGCAAACTTAAGGTTGATTTAAAGTGGAAGTGGGCAATTATAGAATCAAATTAGGATTATACTGGTATAATCTTGAAGCAGTCGCATAATTGCCCATTTCCACTTTAAATCAACTTTAAGTTTGCATGTAAAGTAATGATTGCTCTAAGTACACCGTATATCTGCATGCAATAAGGCTTCAGCACCTTGGTTACTTGGGCCTCCCAATATTACCTAAAATTACCGAACACTTATTGGGAGGAACAGACTTCCCTCAGAATGCTCCCCAATATCACCTAAAATTACCGAACACTTATTGGGAGGAACCGACTTCCCTCAGAATGCCTCCCAATATCACCTAAAATTACCGAACACTTATTGGGAGGAACCGACTTCCCTCAGAATGCTCCCCAATATCACCTAAAATTACCGAACACTTATTGGGAGGAACCGACTTCCCTCAGAATGCCTCCCAATATCACCTAAAATTACCGAACACTTATTGGGAGGAACCGACTTCCCTCAGAATGCCTCCCAATATCACCTAAAATTACCGAACACTTATTGGGAGGAACCGACTTCCCTCAGAATGCCTCCCAATATCACCTTAAATTACCGAACACTTATTGGGAGGAACCGACTTCCCTCAGAATGCCTCCCAATATCACCTTAAATTACCGAACACTTATTGGGAGGAACCGACTTCCCTCAGGATGCTCCTTTATATCACCTAAAATTACCGACCACTTATTGGGAGGACCCAGCTTCCCTAAGAATGTCCCCCATTATCACCTAAAATTACCGAACACTTATTTAAAGGACCCAACTTCCCTCACAATGCCCCCAATATCTTCTAAAGTTCTCAAACATTCTTTTAAATACCCCAACTTTCCGCAATAATCCACCTTAATATCACCCATTCATACCTTAAATAGTACAGAACAGACTGTGTACCCGATGGCACGTAATGCCAGAAAAAAGATTAATCACAGCTCATTTAGCAAATTAGCATACATTAATGTTGTAATTAATTATGGAATAATTTATTGAATTACTTATTTAAAGTCAATAAAATAATATCTGACTTCGTCAGCATAACCCCACCCCATCTGAATAGCACCGCAGTTTGACTGCGAGTGCAAGGAAACCCAACTCGGCAAAGGAATTTAAACACCACGCAGCTCGTCTTGCTCTCGGCGACCAACATTAGTATCGCTACTAGCATATCAATGTTTTAAAAATCTTGCGCGCGTCCTCTCGTACGCAACCTCCGCATTGCTTTCCGCCATAGCGGAAATTCGATGCGCTGCTTTAAACTATGCGCATTCCCCACATTAACAATAACAGAGGCATGGTCGTGGCTACAAACTTCTCCGGCTCTCCACCCGAACGACCAACTCGCCCAGATTGGTGCAATGTTTGTTATGCACGACCAAACATAACACCAATCAGGACGAGTTGGTTGGTTGTGTGGCAATGTTTGGCTATTCATGTGCGTTGCAATAGTTTCTCTTGCCTGCTGTTGGGAGAGTAAACAGCAAGCACACGAACGGGAAGTGCTGCCAAATCACGGTTGAATGAAATCGGGGCGATGTTTTTCGCAATTCGATGAGTTTCTTACCTAACTTTGAATTAATTATTGTGGCCAAACTACAAAAAATTCAATGTTGGTCTCAAAGAGAGTTTGGTAGAAAACAACATAAACAATCTTTTGTAGAATATCACTTTTCTACTTTACTACGTGTTTTCATTAAATAACAACAAAAATACCTAAAAAATGAGCATTTTTTTCGGCTTTTGCCGCAAACTTTCCAAAATTTAAGCATGTTAATCACTTTAGATCGAGTTTTTGTCCAAGAAGCATAACAGCACAATGATTCAGGCTTTCAATTCATGCAAAAAGATTGAGATTTTGATCAAAGATAGCTGAGATACAATTTTTTGAAGTTTTGCATGTTAAAAATCATAGAATTTTGAATAACTCACTTAGCAGTGATTTGCGACCCCATGTTCCTTGGGCACTTTTTCATATCTCATTAAGACCTATCTGCCCTCAAATTATTTAAAGTCCGGAAACAAACACCCTGTAGAACTGGGTCGAGGTGTACCCATTAGAGTATAGGGTTATTCGAGGCGTAGTAATTTGGTGACAAAAGCGGGAGGAGAAAGCGTGTGCTTTGTGTTGTAATTTGTCGTTATGAGCCTCCAGTTGGGACGGTGTGAAAGTAGGTACATATTGATTAATGGATGGCGAAGTTCTCGAATTGAATGATGTTCAATTGTGTATACCATTGTATCATGACCATCTTCCGTTGTGTGTCACCTAAAATGAATGAGTTCGTGGGAAGTTATCAAGCCGGCTTCATTGACCAGATCGTCAATGTACGGAAAATCCTCCAGAAATGCCGTGAATACAAGGTCCCAACGCATCACCTGTTCATCGACTTCAAAGCGGCATACGACAGTATCGACCGCACAGAGCTATGGAAAGTCATAATGGCTTTCCTGGGAACCTGACTAGACTGGTGAAACAACGATGGACGGTGTGCAAAACTGCGCGAACACTACCACCACCTCTGTAACGTTGATTTGATAGCGTTACTCCAAACCCCCGTGCGTTTATATAGGAAAAAGTTTGCGTCTGCGCTGATTTGACAGCTAGTCGTCCGCTTAGCTAATCGTCCGTTAATTTGGGAATAAGTGGAGTGGTTTGGTGTCAGCTTTAAAACACCACTGTCACGTTGGTTCGTAGGTGTTAATGAGAAGCACGACCGAATAGTTGTAAAAAAATAGTTTAGTGATTATCTATTAGTTATTCATAGTTGATCAGCATTCAGATTGACAAATCGAATTCGTTGGAAATCGGTGGTACTATATAGTTTCGGTACGTAAAGTAGACCATTTCTGACGTAAAAAAGTACGAGAAATCGATTGGTGCTAAATTCATTCACCGCACGGCACGGGAAGTGATCCATTTTGCCCTTTTTTATACAAAAAGAGAATCAAAATGTACTTTCTAACAACAGCTATATGCGCATGAATGAAAGATATTTTTCCTATTTTGCCCTACATGCCCCTAAAACTGCTGAATGATAACATTTTTTCTATTGTTTTCTATCATTTTTCATATATACAAATACAGTTTATCGATAAGGTTTAGAATCATTCACGGTAGGGTACAAATAGCTGTCCTTTTTACCCCAATTTGCCTTGATTTGTTGTCGCTACATGAATGAATTGATTTTCCCCATTTGCTTATGTCCGAATCAATGGACTTTTGGTACTGAAACCAATGTAATCGAAAGGACTTTCGTGGGGAATACAGGGTAGAATAAGCATTAACCCTAATCTTTATTTGTGGCAAATATGCACACAACTGATTAAATGAGGCATCTTAAACATATATACATACATATATAATATATAATATATAATTTGGTGCTTTGAGACGCCCTATTTAATCAGTTTAGCGCATATTTGACATATTTTATAATATGCTTATTATGCCCTTAAGTCCCCATCCAAAGCTGAATTAAAAAACAAAAGGCACATATATGTCTTTTTGATAACATTGGTTTCAGTACCAATGCTAATAAGGGAAATTAATTTATTCATTACTTGACAAAAAATCAGGGCAATTTGATTTATTCATTACATGTCAAAAATCAGGGCAAATTGGGGTGAAATGGACAGCTGTTTATACCATTCCGAGAATGATCTAGTATTAATCGATAAACCGCATTTGTACAGGGTGTTAGGTTCCTGAGTGCAAACTTTTTAAAGGGTGATAGAGGACCATAAATGGAGAAAAAAATTGTTCTACGCATATGGTCAAATCTCAATCGTTACGTAGTTATTGAACTCCCCATGTTTTGACTCTTATTGCCTTTACTGGCTATAACTTGAAAATGGTCAAACTTATCGAAGTTTTTTGACCCTTATTCGAAAGATTATTCAATTTTCTATCAAATGGCATCTTTGAATCGATTGGTTTAGTTTAATAACTAAGTTGTCTAGAGCTAATAGCTCAAAAGTAGTGTGTTTTAGTTTATTTTTGTCAATTATCTTTGAAAAATGCGTAATAATTCATAATTCTTTCTTAGGCAAAGTTGTGGCCCCTGTTTCACTCTACAATTCGTTCTTTGACATCAAACTTCTATCTCTTATCGTTTTGTTGCAATTTCGATTTTAACATCGCATTTCAGATCATAAATTTGCAACTGTCATGGAAAGCACTTTTTTGCGCATTGTGCCGCACATTTAAATCAAAATTGCAAGAAAACGATAAGAGCTAGAAGTTTGGTGTCAAAGAACGAATTGTGGAGTGTAACAGGAGCCACAACTTTACCAATGAAAGAACTTTAATTTATTACGCATGTTTCAAAGATAATAGACAAAAACCAATAAAAATACACTATTTTTAGATATTTTGCTCTAGAAAACTTAGTTATTTAACTCAACCAATCGATTCAAAGATGCCATTTGATAGAAAATTCAATAATCTTTCGAATAAGGGTAAAAAAAAACTTCGATAAGTTTGACCACTTTCAAGTTATTGCCAGTTAAGGCAATAAGAGTCAAAAACATGGAAAGTTCAATAACTACGTAACGGTTGAGATTTGACCATAAGCGTAGAACAATTTTTGTCACCATTTATGGTCCTCTATCACCCTTTAAAAAGTTTGCACTCAGTAACCCAACACCCTGTATATATCAATAATGATCCAGGGCTTCATGTTTTGCATCCAGCGACATTACACAACCATACAAAATATGTTATTATCCAGCAGTTTTAGGGGCATGTAGGGTAAAATAAGGAAAATATCTTTCATATATGCGCATGATAACTGTTAGCTTCCAATTGTACCTAAAACTAATTTCAACGTTCCATAGCAGTATTTGTTTTTCATAAATAAATTTTAAATCTAATTTTTTCATGAAAATTGGGCCAAATAGGATAAATTGGACAACTCCCGAAAATGATTCTAATGATAAAAGATCTAGCGCTTTTTGTTTATGCCAAACAAATTAATTTCAAGTCAGCATCATTTAAAATCCATTCATAATTAGAAAAATATGTGAATATCAGACAGTTGTTGGGGCATATGGGGCAAAATAAGCATTTAAAAGAATCTTTCATACATTCTTATAATTCCTTTTTACTTCTAATTACATACACCTGCAGCTATTTTCAATTATCTACAGTCGTGTTCGTTGTTTGAAAAAGGGCAAAATGGACCACTTCCCGTGCCGTGCGGTGAATGAAATTAGGTAAGAAATGGTCAACTTCTCGTACCGAAACTAGCGGCGTTAAAAGATCCGTTTTTTGGGTCGATTTTTCCCACTGTGCAGTGGCGCGATTAGTGAGTAAGGCAAGTACGTCATGTCCTACCCATAAAAATGTTGGGTAGGGCAGTCCATGTAATGGCCTACCCATGAATCACAAAAATAATCAACATATTGTATAAAACATTCTCCCCAAGAATCGATAACTTGGAAATAAAAACGTTGATATCGAATTCCGTTATTGATTCCTCCATAGATTCATTTAAGATATCTTCCAATGACTCCGTAAAGCATTACTCAATGCACTAAGGGCCAGGATCGCAATCTAGCGGGACGAAATTATTCACTCCGAAACGAAACATTTTCGGCACACGGTGTCTTCGACAAAGTTTTTGCCTTTCTCGTACACTAAGTGTACTGGAAAGGCTATATGTT
>NW_026917061.1:0-40705 GCF_035046485.1 Aedes albopictus
TCCAGTAAACGTTCTAGAAAAATGAAAACTAACCTTCAAGAATATTCTCGAACAACCCAATTTATATTTTTTTTGAGATATTTCTGGATGCTAATGAATGTTAAAAAAAGAAAATACTATAGAATATTCTGGAACATAAAACTGTATTAAATACCTGGAACTTTCCAGAAACTGCTGAAACGCACACTGGTGCAGGACTGAAAATACACGGAAGAAACCTTTAGCTCGTCTAGATGTCGAAATCCACACTTGGTGTCTTCAGGGAAAATACTTCTGTGGAAGTGCTCATAGAACACTAAGCTGAGTATCAGGCTTTGTCCCAATGAGGACGTTACGCCAAGAAGAGAGAGAGAGAGAGAGAGAGACTTCTATGAACGTCGATATTCTGAACGGTAGCATATTTTTCTTACGTTATTCGCATAAAAGTAACATAAGTCATTTTGGCCATCTTTCATTTTAGCGATATGGTGTCTTCGACAAAGATGTACGGCTATTTATGCTAAAAAGTTTGCCGAAGACGTCAAATTTTCAAAGCCTACTATATTACAAATAAAAAAAATAGAATAATTAATGGCCCACGTTGGGAGCCATATCACGAACAAACAATAATGGAACCCCATAAATGTTCTATTTTATTTTTTACTTGGCCTCGCGAAAAATAAGACAAAACACTACAAATGTACGATAATTCACGACTTCACAAATTTACACACGCATAAGACATAAATTTGACACAATACAACACTAAACATTAAATTTGGCCTGCTACCCTGATGGGCAACAATCTACGATCACAGGATGACTAGGTTTCATTTATTGACCAATCCAAATTCCTGTGTGGTAGTGGTTTGTGTTCAGATTTCCCGTGTTAATCTATCTGTAAGAACTTTGTAAACACAGGGCTGGTGGCAAGAACTGATGGTCGAAATAGTTATTTTAGTGACCAAATTCTCAAAAATAGTGACCAAATAGTGACTTACAAATAGCAAAAAAAGTGGCTTAATAGTGACTTTTGGCCCAAAAATATATTAAGTGAGTAAACATTGTAGGATGAATTTAATTCAGAAAATCCTGGGGTACCTCATAATGAAAATTTTCAAGAAAAACTTTTATGCTCCATGCCTAAAGTTGTACAAAGCTGCATGTACCTACAATTTTCTAACATGCATATATTGTGCAGAACTAGATGGGCATGGCATGAATGTAAATGGATGTGGCGACATTGATTCTTTAGTCAGTCCGATAGAAACCCGTTGATGAGATTTCTGGGAAAATTCTTGATGAAATATTGAGATAAAGTTTTGACGGATGCCCAGGTTGGTGAAAAATGTTGGCAATTTTATCTGAGGAATTTAAGAAGACACACAGAAGTTTATTGAACAAGATTCTGAATAGTACACCCTTAAAACATTAGGAATTTACACGTGACGTAAACCATCAACGTACGTAAACATTTCATGACTGAATGGCAGATTAGACTCAACTTTACATCCATCATGTAAGTTCGAGTTGGTTGCACAAGATGTCAACAAATCTATCTGACCGGGTACGTAAAAACAGTTGAAAATTTATCGCCCATCTCTCAACTCGGTGATTTGGCGGAGAGGTATAGTTCGTGATTCTCAATCAGCAAACCAGTGTTCGAAACTAGTTCAATATTTTACTTTGTATTATCTTTCGATGCGGTTCTAGCGATTGCTAGCTCGACTTTATTTGTGATAAAAGATGTAAGTTTGTGTAAAACGGGCCGCTCCTTTTATGTGCATCCAAGTGAACTTGAATTTACATGATTTTTTCTAAGAGTGTATAGTTTATTGCACGGGTTCCCAACCGGTGGTCCGCGGCCCCCTGGGGGCCGTGAAGCCAGTTCAAGGGGGCCGCGATGTTACCAAAATAAATGTTAAATTTTTGTTCTAGTTTGTGCAAATTACAGTTTCTTACCGATTTTGGCAACACCCGTTTTTGTCTACTCCCGATTTTGGCAACACCCGTTTTTGGCAACATTTCCTTCCCGATTTTGGCAACACCCGTTTTTGGCAACAATTTCTTACCGATTTTGGCAACACCCGATTTTGGCAACAATTTTTTACCGATTTTGGCAACAAAAAATTTGACCAAAAATATTTACCGAAAAATCGTTTGTATTTGTAAATGTAGTGATATTCTAACCTTACTTTTCTTTAAAAAATCAAAATTCATTAATTTTTCCAAAATCGACAATTTTACAAATCATGACGTAATTTATGAACGTCACCTACAGGGATCGTTTTATAGCTTGTGAATAGTCCATATTTAAATTATAAACCAAATTGACGCATAAAACTTGAAAATAATCTACAATTTTTTTTTACCGATTTTGGCAACACCCCAATTTGGCAACATAAAATTCACCTCGTGTTGCCAAAATCGGTAAGAAACTGTATACCAATTTTTAATTTTGTATACCGCCAACCCCAAAAGCCACAATTTGAGGAACAAATTTTCAGTATAAAAGACCTTCAGAAGAAAAATTTTTTGGCTGCGCCGCTGTTTTTCAGCTACGACTCAAATTGAATGTACATGACATCAATGTTTACAAAATAAGAGTGTCGAATAAAAAAAATGTATCATTGATCGTCGAAAATCCCTCCCACAATAAATTCCTGGCTAAATAACTGTACCCAAAAAACTCGGAGTCGTTCATTTAATTCATATTTTATTCTAAATATTTTCATTGGGCCGCAGATGTTTTGAGAATGCTTAAAGGGGATCGCCACCTCAAAAAGGTTGGGAACCCCTGGTTTATTGCATTGCTAACTGGACTGCGACAAAGTGCGGAATCTCAAATAAAAGTGCGATATTGCTTCAAATCGTTCCGGTGTCTTCACCGCACTTATTTATCACGAGCTAATAAATAAGTGCGATGAAGACACCGGAAGGATCTGACGCAAAATCGCACTTTTATTTTTATTCCGCACTTCATCGCCGCACTTATAACCGCGCAATGTGCAATATTCTATAAACATAATTGCGAGTATTTCCATCGTATTTACATACCAATTTAACCTTCCAGGACGCGCGCCATCAAGCAACCAAAACTGCACCGCGCTCTCGCTGTGTACGAAAAGCGAGGTTTTTTGGTGGTGTTGTACTTTTTACAACAGGTTAAGGTTAAGGAAAACATTTTTGAGTGAAATTTGTTAAAATTTCTTCAGAAAATTCTGCCAAGAAATAAATAAATAAAAATATTGCAATCTTCATACTTTGTGGCAGTGCATCGAATGCGGAAATTCTTATGAAACTCTTGGAGAACTTGTTGGATGTTTCCTATCATGAATTTCATCATGTCAAAAACATAGGTAGACAAACATAAATTTAAGTAAGAATTTCCCAAATATGATTTCTTGAATATTTTTGCAAAAATCCACTTAACTCTTCAGCACGCGCGCTGTTGTAAAAAGTACAACACCACCAAAAAACCTCGCTCGTCGTATACAGCGCGAGCGCGGTGCAGTTTCAGCTGCTTGATGGCGCGCGTCCTGAAAGGTTAAAATAGAAAAAAAAATGAATTTTTATTCTTAAACCACTTAACCTATAATTCACAGCTCTTTTGTCCACTAGGGCACTGCGTGAGCCATTCCAATTGGAAGCTGTACTTACACCGAGAAAAATTTCTACTCAATGACTGAGTTGGCCTTACTCAGAAATCGAAAAATCCTTTGTTTTCTTACTCAGTTTCGGTTAAAAGTGGGACAACCCATTGGCAATGGGTTGTCCCACTTTTAACGGAAACTAAGTAAGAAAACAAAGGATTCTTCGATATCTGAGAAAGATTAACTCAGCCACTGAGTACAAATTTTTCCCTGTGTACAATTTGTACAGCGCCTAAATGTATTCTATTCTATTCCAACTATATCCAACTGATTCCCGTTGCGCTGCTTTCACTTTCTACCCTATCATGGTAGAATGTTGAGTACGAGGATGCTGATGTGTGGCTGTTTCTGTTTCCAGTTCGATTGAGGATCCATTATGGGCAGTGCTGCAAAATCGCGAGTAAAATCGGTTCAGAAGACACAAAAAAATGCCATCGCATCGCTATTCACTGCGGAGCGAACTGTTCGTGCTGCTGTGGTTCGCGATCGTTCGACAGGAGCACAAGCGAGAGGTTCGAATCATTCTGTACTGCGATGCTTTTGTGTTTCAGTGGTTCACGGCAAATATATCTCTAATGAAATCAAATTTTGGTGAACTTTTTCATTGATATGATTTATTGGAATGGTACTTGTCCAATATAATTATAAAACACCAAATTAATTATCTTTAGAAGCAAAGAAAGACAACGAACTAAGTGTGAGCAAATTGCGATCCTTATGGCGAACCAACTGCGATCCGGCTCGTTTGACATTTGTTTTGTATTGGTTTTTCGCTTCGGAAAACTTTGAACCGCTCTCGCTTTTTGGGTTCGCGAGCACGAGTACAAAGTTTGTGTTCGATGTGAACCAAAAATCACGTCAAGCGCATGATGCTTTCCACCACTGATTATGGGTTGCCGTTCGCCGATGTCCAAGTATCCGGGTTCATTTGAGCCATGGGCTCAGAAGAGGGTAAGTGTCAGCTGCTCTCAGGGGGAAAGACCAACTGACGAAAGTGCCGGGGCTGGGATCGAACCCATGACCATCTGCTTATGAAGCAAACGTGTAGCCACTACGCCACGGGCCCCGGCAAAAAATGGAATTTGTGGAAACAAATAACAGAAAGTAATTTAGCAATTTTAATGAAATTGCTGAAATATTTCTCTACGTACCCCCTAATTTATTTAAAATATGTCATATTTAAGTTATTAATTTTATTTTGGAACCTAAAATAGCGACCAATTCACTAAAAAGTGACTCGCTACAACTGCACTCTCACCGACGCGTATGAAAATGTTCGTACTTTGTTCGGGCTCGAGTTCGGCGATGCGGTTGAAGAATACTAGTCATCTCTTTTATTTGCTTGTAATGATTACTTTTTTCGCTTCTCGCTCTGTTTAAAAAAATAGAATGAATGTAAACAACGACATCACAGGCATATGCTACACACTAAAAATAAAAACTTAATTTCCCAAAAAAGTTGAAAGAAGTGACTTTTTAGGTGAAAACAGTGACTTTTAAGGTGAAAATAGTGACTTTAGTGACCTGACCTTGGAAAAAGAGACTTTTTAGTGACCAACTCAAAAAAAGTGACTAAGTCACTAAAAAGTGACTTGCTACCAGCCCTGTAAACATCTTTTGTTCTCCCGTATATGGATACACTGAAAGGAGCCTTGCAGTAATGACAAGCACACAAATGTTTTTAAATTTACCATGGCAAAACATGATCATCGACCCACCAGCGCTTCTTGTGTGCGTTTTGTTTCTTCTCACATCAACCGGTTCGATAGCTGAGTGGTAGCGTGCGAGCCTGGTGATGTCAAGATTCTTGGTTCGAATCCGGTTGCCAACAGAAACTTTTTTTAATTGAAAATCGAGTCCATGGTAAAATTGAAAACATAATTCTGTTGAATTAAAACGAAACTCAGTCTGCACAAATTTAGTGGCGTTGTGCATTTAAATTGACCCTCAGAATAGTAATTTTCACCGCAAGCCGCCGTTCAGTGTAGGCTTGCATTAGGTTTCGTGAGACATTTTTTGGACAACTCAATTGGTTTTGGTCCATCAGTCAATCCTGGAACAGTGCTTTGTTTAGCTGATGGCATTTTGTTTTCGTAGCTTAATGTTGTCTAGGGAAACTAATCCTAATGGGCCATCCCGAACCGGTTTTTAATGCAAGACGGCTGCATTTTGATGTCCGTGCTAGAGACCAGTTTGCCTGTCTTGCAGTTATTTTCCGCCAGAAATAGCCTCAAAGTATGCAACTACTCCGGTTGCTAGGGCTGTATTACTCCTGAACGATAGAAGAACCCTATAAATGCGCATTAATATTAGAATAATATTCACAAGCTAAAACCGAACATGTAGGTAACTGAAAAATCAAACTTTAAACACAACTTTCACCAACGGAGAAAGAAATTTTTGTGGGTGATTGCAAAGCATCCACAAAAATTTCGTTGGGCTGGATGTAGGTGAGGCTTTGATGAGGCTGATTAACTTCTAAACTAGCTTAACCCGTTATCGCCCAAGGTGTCTCACAATTTAAATCTTAAAAAAAAAATTGTTATCAAAGGTCAAGTTCAGTGAATCAAAATTCAACCATCGCGCAACAATAATGACAATGTCGCAACCTATATTTGTTGCGACAAAACAACCCATGTGACATAAGTTTGTCCCAACTTGAAAATAATGGGATTAACATCGTACACCACGAGTTTAGAGATTTTTAAGCCTTGCATTGCGATTTTCGAACGGTAACTTCGAGTCGGTAAACACTGCAACTCTGGTGAAGCTCTATCATCAAACAGTTTCGACTTTGGGTTAGTAATAATTGATTATTCACGAGTTGAAAAGTACGCAACAAATTCAGCTTCCGTTATGTCTGCAACAAAAAATTTCGAGATCATGTCATTATCTGTCACCAGTAGGGATAAAGACAAATCGTCGCACCTTCTTTGTTGCTTGTTTTGTGCCTCTTTTGTCTGACAATTCTCTTCACTGGTCAAGTTCCAATAATATAAGCATGATTTGACGAAAAAATGGGAGTATATGGTGTAGTTCCAAAAAAAATCTTCATTGTAGGTCCTCAATATCTGATCATTTTCTCGAGTTCTATTTCAGCACAACTTTTACGCTATCGTTTTATTCTGCTCCGTATAAATACAATAAAACTCTAAACAAGCGAGAGAGAGAGAGAGAGAGAGATGATAATCACTCAAAAAGAATAGAAAAAGGACTTATAAATTGGGGCAGAAATATAACCCGATAAACGCCTAAAAGTATGCAATGCATGATTCTTGTAGTTTCATGTAGTTCCGACTGCAGTGTTCAACATTTCTCATTTTTTTTTAACAAATCAAATAAAGAGAACTCACTATGTGTGGCATAACCAAACGTTAAAATACTGATGAAGTGAGATTTTACACAGATAATGATTTCTAATAAAGTAATTGAGTTTTTCCTTCTGCACCCCACAAACTCTGTTTACATACTCACCATACGTAAACTTTTCAGAAATTTTAAAAGCGTCACCAAGCGTTTAAACGTACTATGTCATGGGGTGAGGGTTCGATTCCCGCTCCGTGTGATGAAACTTTCGCAAGAAATGTTTCTTCCTCGTATCCACTGGTGCTCGTAATGTGTGTCGCGTCCGTTGTCTAGTATTAAGTTTCGTTCAGTCTGTACAGCCTTTGGCTGAAGACGGTGTCCACGTCTTTTAAAAATCGTGTTAAGTACTGTTCCTTTTAATGTGTATCCTTTGACAGTTATGTATTTCGACCTCAACTATAAGGTCGTCTTCGATGTGTTGTACTAACAGGTATTTCACTAACACGCCCAGGTTCATTATCGTTCCATGTTTTGATATAAAATTTCAACCAGATATACTCTACACGGCTTCTTCACTTATGTTTGTACTACTCCATGTTTTTTTATTCGTGAACAATATGTTGGTTTTATGGTGTTATTTTGGACACTACCGTCGTGCGGGGTGTCATTGGGCCAAAGCGGGGTGATATTGGGCAACTATTACGCACGTTTAGAATACGACGGGAATGCATATTATGTGCTAGACTACTAGAATACATAATTCTAAGATATTTTGCATCTACCGTTGGATTCTCTGACTTATATTGAATTCGTGGGTTAGATGGACCAATACCCCCTAGGCCCAATGTCACCCCGAACGACGGTATCAAAGTTACATCGAAGAGATAATGTGCACGGTAAAAATTCTACACTCTCGATTCAAGGAAAAAATCTCTCAACTACTCAACATCCCAATCAAAATGATCGGAAATGCTTTTCCTTTGAATCCGCAAAGCTGTCAGTGTTGACATGTCTTTCGGCTACACGAAAAATGATAAACTACCCAAAAATTCAATTTTATGCTATCTACCAATTGCAATTTAGAATTATTATGTACACAAGTCTGAAAAACATAACGCTGGGAGGAAGAACATTCCCGGTAGAAATCTCCGAAAGAATCCCGGGAGGATTTATAGAAGGAATTCTGAGACTACCACGAAACAGGCTTGTCAGTCTTGACAAAAATAAAACACTATTTATGTTATTTTGTCCGACGTTTCGGTCCGTTTGGGACCTTCTTCAGGGACTCAATAGTTACAGTGTTCTCGTCCAGTGTGGTTCGGTAGAACCTGTAACTGTCGGTTTGGTTCGAATTTTCCTGCACAATCGCAGCCAAATTGGATGCCCTATCGGGGGAAACTCGTTCCAAAAATTAGCACTCCGGAATTTAGAACCTACTTCGGAAAACGATCACCATCGGTGCAGCATTTTTTCGGTGCAGCAAAAAATAGTGCATCACATTTATCCTTGTACACTTTTATTGTCACTATCAAAATCTTCTTCAATTTACACTTTTTACTATTAGCCATTATTAATTGGAGTCAAAATTTTCAAGCGACACGAGAAAAAACCAGGCGGGAGCAAACGTTTGACGTCCGCACGCAAGCATCAGAATCCTTTCAGGATTTTCTAAAGCAATTCTGGCAGAAATCTCTGAAGTTATTCCTGAAGGAACCCAGTTAAGAGTACCTTATGGAATCCTTTGAGAGATCAAGACAGGACTGCCGGCCAGAAGCTGAGCAGGCATTCCTGCAAGAGCCACAGAAGATGTCTCACGGTGTGTCTGGTAGAACAAAATTAATTTAAAAAAATCGGTATCGCTAAAACACCCACCAAACGAAAGCTGAAAGTCCCCTCTTTCATTTGAGACTAAAAGGAGAAAGTTCTATCGGCGGGTCTAGAAATTTTTTTTTTTTCAAATATTACTATCTTTGAGGCTTGTGTTTTTTTTTTCTTTTTTCAACCTTGAGTGTAGCCAAATGGGCTTGTATGAGGTCGCCCATAAGTAACGTGTCCTTTTAAAAGAGTAAACGGGTTAAATCAAAAATTAAAAATTTTCCTTACAAAATATTGCTTAGACATAAAGTGCAAAAAAAAAATTAAGGTAGTTGAATAGAATTTCAGCAGTATCTGGGCATATATACAAATAAACTTCGCCTTTTATACATGTGGAAGTAGTTATTGCGGCTGCAATTTTCTTATTTTTTATTGACAGTGTCTTATGATTTAACAGTCTTACGATCAAAGTAGGCCGAGTAATGTCAACAAAAATAGAATATACATCAAAGTAGCTCGGATAACGGGGCACAACATTTGGAAGGTAATCCATTTCGGAAAACTGAAAGTTTTTTGATGATGCAATTTATGAATAAAACGATCCAGAACTCCACACCAATTTTATCAATGTGATGGTCTGTCTTATATTCTTGTATGCCGTGGCTCGGATAGAATTATCACATGCCGGTATTTGTTCAATTTGTGCACCTTTATGGTACCTAAGACTTAAACATTTTTAGTTAATTCAGACTATTGCAGTTAGGTATAGCTCCTTACTTTTAAAGAAACAACTACGACAAGAACCCCCTAAGTGACGAGGAAAACCAAACCAAAGAGTACGTTTTGTGTTTGAAGAAGTGTTTTTCGGCCACAATTATCATCGAAAGCAGTTAATATTCACTGTTTTAGATTTGTTTAGAAAAATTGTCTAATAACGGGTAATTAGACAAAAAAAATATTAATAACAGTATATCTTTGAACAGGTAGCCTTACTCAACTGACAAAAACAGAATAATTAATGCTACATGTCTAACGGTATATGTAGTAAGAACAATGTGCTAATCTGTCGGTTATCAATAGTTTGATCTTTTGCTATTTTTTTAATCTGTATTAACGAGATTTTTAGCCCTTGGCTAGTTCATCTCGGGACCCACGCTTCACTTCCCTTCCGAAGGAAGAACTCTCATTTTGCGAGTTTGTCGGGAGGGGATTCGATCCCAGGTCCTCGGCGTGATAGTCAAGTGTTCTAACCATCACACCAGGTCCGTTCCACATCTTCTGATAGCATCACGGCATTATAGACGAGTTAGCAACTTTTCATTCAATTCTACAGCTTAATTGACATATACACATGTTTTACATTAAAGTACATATGTCTGAGCACAAACATATTAATCAGAACGGATTGAAAATGTCTTAACTTGTTCTTGTTTCTACTTGCAGGTTGTTGATATTATGAAATTTTTTTTTTCTGAAAGATATCAAAGATAGCAGTTAGTACTACCCCACAAAAAAGTTCGGACTTGCTCATTCAAATTTATCTCATTCAATGGTGGCGAATATACCCATTAGATTTACTCTCTATGAGCTTACATATTATTTGAAACCTTCTACATGGAGTTGCGGCCCTTGTTTGTGAAATATGTAGTTCTGCAAGAACTACAACTTCTCATAAAGGGCAAACGTGGCAGATCTAGCGCTACTACCGATGACGCAGAAAGAAATTGTTCGTTGCAGTTGTATTCTAGTAGTGTTCTGCTACAAGAAGATGATCAAAGGCAAGCAGCTTGTTTGCACTAAAGCTGAAACTTGTTGAACATCATTCAGACTTCTCATAAAGTTGCTGAGGTTGCTGAATATTTGCGGGCAAAACCCAGAGATTAGGCTGATCAGATGAAGCTTTCAACTATTCATGAACTACCATCCAGATGGAAACCGGCGTCAACGAGTGACCAGAACAGTAAACCGATTTTGTTCACCGATGATTTGTTTTTGATAACAAAAAGTGCCCATAAAGCCACAGCTGCAAAGGCGTGGCTGCAAAGTACCCAGCACAACCATGCTGAGGATGACGGGTTCGATTCCCGGTCAGTCCAGGACCTTTTCGTGAAGGAAATTTCCTCGACTTAAATGAGCATGCATTATTTTCGTGCAAGTCACACGCTATACACATGCAAAATAGTAAATTTTTAGTTGAAAACTGTGAAAGTGCTTGTAGGAGATAAATTAAGATAATTTCAAACAAATCAAACGATTTCATTTATTCTTATTACATCTCCTACAGTGCTCGTAGAACAAGTTAAGAAGCATGATTTGTCCCTGTAAGGACGTTTCGCCAAGAAGAAGAAGAAGACGACGAAAGAAAACATGTGTCTTGAGTACCAGACGCGCATTGAAGTTGAGAAGCTGTTTGAGGAGAATATATGACGAAGTCACACCCCGAAATTTCAAGAGCACAAATCTGAAGAACCAAATGACGGTATATGCTGTAAAGGTGGTCGATTGGTGACCTGCTGGTGCCAGTCAAATACGAGACCCTAAAGACGTATACGCATCTGTCATAGGATGCAAACACATTATTGGAATCTAGATTGGAATTCAAAGGAACAGCATATAACTCGATTTTATACTCACTGTTCTAGTACTTTCACCACACTGCCCATAAACACAAAACTGTCATCTGCTGGATTTCCCATTCGCATGGGACTACTGTGCTTTTATGTGAAGAATAATAAACATAATATAAAAAATACATCGTCGGAAAATCATGCTTGCAATGGAAAACAGTGCTTTGTCATAAATGTGTTCTTCGAAAAAAATGAAGAAATATCATATTTTTTCAAAAAAAAAATTGTTCTAGACCCGCCGATAGAACTTTCTCCTTTTAGTCTCAAATGAAAGGGGGGACCCTTAGCTTTCGTTTGGTGGGTGTCTTAGCGATACCGATTTTTTTAAATTAATGTTGTCCACCAGACACACCGTGGTCTCTATGATCTAGGATTGCCTGAAAAAAAAATCTCGGAAGAAACACATATTTTTTTCATATTTTTTTCGGGAAGAATCCCTTAAGGAAGAATCCCTTAATTCAGCAGGAATCCTGGAAGGAATCTTTAAAGGAATTCCAGCACAAACCCCTGAAGGAATGCAGAAAAGAATAACTAAAAAAACCCTTTCAGGGTTTTCCGAAGCAACCCCTGCAAAAATCCATGAAGAGAACTCTGGAGCAATCCGTACAGCAATCTCGGAAGCATTATCTGAAGGATCCGGGAATAAACCTGAGAAGATTCTTGAAAGGAATGCCTGTAGAAATCCTGGAAAGAATTCCTGGAGGTATTTCAAAAAAAACCTTAGCTCATCTAATCTCATCTCAATTCTTCATCCTATTCTCTAGCCTCTACCTTACTGTCTTCTTTGCCCTCTATTCCAACCCTCTATCCTACGCTCTATAATAACCTTCAACCCTGCCATCTACCCTACCCACTAAACTATCCTCTACGATAACCACTGCCCTATCCTTTACCTGAGGTGTGCGGACTCAATTATTTTGGTCATTCAATTTGAACACGTACGTTTTCTTGCAGTGCTCCTCGTTGTTGAGTTGTTTATCTCTATGGAGATTCATTTCAAAGTGCACGCATAAACTACTCCATTCAGTTCGCAATCCTCAGTCCTTTACCGTACCCTCTAGTCTATATTGTGCTAAATCGTACCGTCTACCCTACTCTCTACCCTAACATTTTTCCTACCCTCAAGCCTACTCTCTATACTACCCTCTTCCCTACCGTCTATCCTATCCTCTACTCTAACCTTCTACTCCACTCCCTCTACTCTATCCTTCACCCAAACCCTCTACCCGACCGTCTGCTCAACCGTTTATTCTACCCGCTACCCTACCATATTCCATGACCCTCTACTCTTTTTCTCATAAAGCCCAATCGGTAGATATCCATAATGCACGCTTTATGTGTTGTCATAGTGCTCTTTTCAGGGCGCTGTTTGAACCCATTGTGGTACGCTTATGCGTTATTACAGTGTCTTTTTCAGGACGCCGTGTGAACTCATAGTGGTACGTTTATGCATGTATGACGATCCTATTCCCTTACCTGTCCTTTCCCCTATCCCATCTTTTTTTCCTTCCCTTCTCCCTCAGGTAAATGGTGATTAGGCTCGTGTTCATGGCGATGGCACAAATTTCACAAATGTAGGAGAACGTGCCTCTGGAGCCGACCTACTGATACCCATAATGCATGGTATTATAGCTCAAACTACCATTCCGTGGCCGCCATCTTGGGTATGGTCCGCCATCTTAGGTTTCAAAATGGCGTCGGATATTCATTTTTGAGTTCTACTCATGAAGCCCGATCGATAGATACCCATATTGCATGGTTTCATAGCTCAATCTCTCATTCTGTGGCCGCCATGTTGGATATGGTCCGCCATCTTTGATTTCGAAATAGGGTCAAATATCGATTTTTAACTTTTACTCATAAAGCCCGTTCGATAGACACCCATCTTGGATTTCGAAATAGTATCAAATGTCGATTTTTGAATTCTACTCCAACACACCTCCTGCAGCGCTACGATGCCGAACCCGCGGTTCTTCAGTAGATCGGCGAGTATGCGGGTGCTCCCGATGAAGTTGAGAGATCTGCAGTTCCACGTACCGAGCTTCCAATCGCAAGTCCCTTTTCGTCGCTGTGGTCGTCGCCATTGGCATCGGTTCGCATTCTTCTCTTGTTGATTTTCCGGTGCAAGTCTTTTTTACGGCTGGCTCGCACTAACCCAGGGAGCTGGGCTTACCTTCCCGGAAGCTACGGGTTCTGCATTGGCATTTCTTCCAACTACAGTGCTAAATAGCTAGGCTCAAGTGCCAGTCTTCGCCGAGGGTGGTGTTTTTAATGGTGTTTTATTTTAGTATTCAACTCGAAAACGGACACTAAATTTGTTTACAAACGTAATTTAAAGAAAAATCTCGATATAAGGAAGGTATTTTATAAAACGGCTAATATCTCAAGAATAGTAGGCTTTGGAAATTTGACGTCTTCGGCAAACTTTTTAGCATAAATAGCCGCACAACTTTGCCGAAGACACCATATCGCCAAAATGAAAGATGGGCAAAATGACTTACAGGACTTTTATGCGAATAACGTAAGAAAAATATGCTACCATTCAGAATATCGACCTTGTTCATAGAAGTATTTTCTCTGAAGACACCAAGTGTGGATCTCGACATCTGGACGAGCTAGAGGTTTTTTCAATGTACTTTCAGTCCTGCCCCAGTGTGCGTTAGAAGCAGCAAAAAGAATAAGAAAACGAAGCTTCTGAAATTTCTGAAACATATTTTTTAATGCCGAGAATATTCGGGGAATTGGTGAGCGTTCATGAAAAAATATAAAATGGACCTTCTGAAAAGTTCTGGAACATCCAACTTCATTGAATTTCGAGAATTTTCTGGAGATAAGTAAACGTTCTAGAGAGAAGCATTCTGGAGAGAGATTCTACAATGTTTTCGATAATTTTACAGAAACAGCTGAACATTCTAGAAATATCTGGAATTCGAAGAAGACTATTTAACGTTCTGGAATGCTCTTAAAATTCTTAAAACTTTTGAGAACTTTCAAGAAGTTACTGAAAGTTTTGGAAAAACAGAGGAGCAATAAACTTTTAAAATTTCGAGAACTTCCTGTAAGTATCTAGACGCTCAAGAATAAAGAGGAAGAACCTTTTGTGGAATTTTGAAACATCAAAATTCGCAATTTTTATAACAAAAAGCTAAAATCATTAGTCAAAGGTGAGTAGTACAGGGGATACTCAAAATAACTGGGACAGGTAAAATTCAGATATTTCAAAAAAATAGTTCAACTCGTTGTAACTTTTCGAAAAAGGCATCAAATATTCTCAAATTTTGACTATAAGATCATCAACTAGTTGTGTATCAGTGGTTCAAATTTGGAAAAGATCGGGCCATTCTACACAGAGTTATGAAGATTCTAGAAAAAGGTATAATTATCTGATAGCCAACTTTGAGCTGTTATATCTCCGGATTCAATGAACCGAATGCAATGAAATTTTGATCATTTATGACTAGTATAATGAACTTTTCAAAGACTTAATTTGAAATTATTAATAAGAAAAAAAAAAGTTATGGCGATTTCATTTATTCTATGTTTTTTAGTAAATTTGTCTATTTTTCAAATGCATACCATTACTTTTTCAATTAAATGGGCTATTTGGTTGCATTTCTTTGAAACATAAATATATTCAAGTCAATTAGAGGGAATTTAAATGAACTATAATTACTATCTCGAATTTTGAAACGAAGATGATGTTTTGGATAAATTGGTGTTATATTACAAAAAAAAAAACAAATCGTAAATAAAAACAAAATCGGGTTAAGTACGGTTCCTTTGAATTCCACTAAGAATTTGCATCCTCTGACAGATACGTATTTCGACCTCAACTGTAAGGTCGTCTTCAGTGTCTTGTACTTGACTCGACTGTCTTGTACAAGACACTGAAGACGACCTTACAGTTGAGGTCGAAATACGTATCTGTCAAAGGATGCAAATTCTTAGTGGAATTCAAAGGAACCGTACTTAACCCGATTTTGTTTTTATTTACAGATATTCCCCTAACAAGCCCAGGTTAATCATCATCAAACAAATCGTTTTTATTTTCTTTCGTGTAAAGAAGTTTAAGTTTAGTCAAAAGTTTATAATAGCTCATTATAGAAGTCATAAATGATCAAAATTTCATTGCATTCGGTTCATTGAATCCGGACATATAACAGCTCAAAGTTGGATATCGAATAATTATACCTTTTTCTAGAACCTTTATAACTTCGTGTAGAATAGCCCGAGCTTTCCCAAATTTTGACCACTGATACACAACTAGTTGATGAACTTACAGTAAAAAAGAGAATATTTGATGCCCTTTTCGAAAAGTTACAGCTAGTTGGACATTTTTTTCAAAAGTGGAAATTTTACCTGACCCAGTTATTTTGAGTATCCCCTGTACATGGAAGTTTACTTTCTGGCATTCTTATTTCTAGGGGACCATTCATAAACCACGTAGACTATTTGGGGGAAGGGTGGAGCTATTATCCATACAAAAATTTTCAAATTTTTGTATGGATAATAGTCTACTAGGGGGAGGGGGGTCTGAGATGGCCAAAATTCGGTCTTTGGTTTATGAACGGCCCCTACGACAAAGCTATATTGTTTCGAATAATGTGTGCCACTTCGAGAAATATTATTTTGACGTAAACTACTATTTTATCTTTAAGGATGAAACATCATAAATCCCATTGCAATTTTGCATACAAACATTAGAGGTAATAATCTGGCGAATGAAGCATCGAATCTAGCCGCACTTGTTTATCCTGGCTTTACTCACTTGCAAAAAGAGGCAAAATTTCCGAATATAGCACACATCGTAAACAGAGCACATTTGTTTTCAAGATTGGTGCATTTGAAAACGTGAGTAGGGGTCCCATTCGGTCATTGTGGCAGCATATTTGTATTTTCTGATGCTTCTCCTTAAATACAGCGAGAAGTAATCATTAGCAGTGGTTTTTTAAACACACCTTAGTTTTAAAAATTGTAAAATTAACCTGCTTTTGAGAGCTGATTGCTGGTTAAACCGTTAAACCTTTCCTAAGGTTTAATAATACGCCAATAAAAATACGCCCTTTTTGTTCACTCTCTCTTTCGTTTATTTAATGAAACGTGAAAGTAAAGTTTTCGATTATATTTGCAAAGCAAGGGGTGCTAAAGCTTTATAAATTGCATCTCACTAAAGAACTATTTTTTTTATTATCAATAATTTTACTGAAATGTTTGTTTGTATGTTTGTAAAAAAGAGCACAATTGGGCCATTTTACAAAAAAAAAAATAGTACACCTAATTTTTTGCTGAAAAAGAGTACATGTACTCTTAAAAGAGTACGTCTGGTAACCCTGAACCGGTTCCCTCTCTCAATCGAGAGTCAGTTTCTGAATCGAATCAGCCCAAGATTACTATAATTGGTGAAAAATGGTAGAAACACAGAGAACAGACATCCAAGTTCAGTTCCGAACCTGTGTAAGGAATTTAACGGCCATTTGAAATAAGCAATACAAGTGGCAATACCGTGGCGCTGCAATCAATTAATTTCTCATACTAATTTAATTCACCACTTTAAATGTTTCAATTCCCCACTGACTGTGGCAATATGGTGTCTGGTGGCGTTAGTGTTTTCATCGTTTATTGGTTTGCAACCTTACTCAAGTGAAGATTCAAATCCTTACACAACTTTCTGAATGAAATTTGTTCTAGCCTGGATGTTTGTTCTCTGCGGTAGAAACATGACCATTTCAGTTTACCAGGTACCAGGGTACCATGTTGGCATGCTGCGGATGTAGTTCTTGCTCAAGTTGCGTTCACTTTCGAGCTCATGTGCGTTCCGAATTTTGAGCTGAACAATGTTCAAATATGTTTGATCGCAGCGTGGCGTTTTTGAACTTCAACACAAATTGATCACGTTCAAATGCAACACTGCGAGTGGCACAACGTCGGCACCTCCCACAAATTTTCAGCATTACCTACGTCATAACTTCCTTCAGGGTGGCTACGATAGCGTCCTCTAGCTATCGTCGGCCGAATCTCTGGCACCTTTAGGGTGGAGATGGCGATCATCGGGCGCTTTGTTCCTTCAAGGGCGTCTGGTTTGGTTACGGCTGTCCTTCTCCGAAATTCATCCGATATTCTAGAATATGGTACTAGTACATCAATGCCAAGTATCCACACAATAAGCTTTACACAGCTGGTGGTTTCAACTCGGGTCTGAAGCATCATAGAGTGTAAAATGAGTCACTGGCCTTTAGCGCTTGGGCAGGGACCCGAGATGAATGGGTGACAAAACGTCGTATGCCAGAACGTCGAATGCCAAAACGTCGAAAGGACAGTACGTCGAAGGGACAAAATGTCGAAAGGACAAAACGTCGAAAAGTGTATATGTGTTCACAGTTCAGCGTGGATTTCTTTTTTTGAAATTGTGTGTGAATTTAAATCGATCCTGTTGGTAGCCTGAGAGGGGTGGTGATACGGTGTATCCACCAAGATGGCAGGATAACGAAATGATTAACGGGGACACACGAACATTGTCTCGTTATCTGGGGTCACTGCCCGAACGCTGAAGGTCAGTGACTCATTTTGCACTCTATAATGCTTCAGTTGAAACCACTAGCTGAGTAACACTACTCAGTAGTGTTGTTAGAAGTGCGAACCGAATTCGGCAAAAAAAACATAACTAGTGTTCAAGAAGTCGATTCCAACGTTTTTTTAAAAAGTTTTTCGGACGGATTATGCTTCCACAAAGCGTTTCAAAACGAAAGCGATTAACACCCCTAATTCCCTGAAGAAGATGTAATACACATCGAAACGTCGGATGAAGGAGAATATCTGATCGTTTGATTGCAATTGCGACTGCCACGCCGAAAATCCTACCAGGTGTCCAGATACCTCAGTCGAAAGCTGCCTCCAGATATTCTCTTCGCGATCAGCAAGTTAAAGTCTTCGACTAATGCTGGACCAGATAGAATTCTACTGATTGTTCTGGAGCAATGTGCAAGTACACTGTGCACACCATTACGTATTATTTGCAACAAGTCGGTAACACTGGGAAAGTTCCTTCTTCTTCTTCTTCTTCTTCTTCTTCTTCTTTATGGCTCGACGTCCCCACTGGGACTTGGCCTGCCTCGCTTCAACTTAGTGTTCTTTGAGCACTTCCACAGTTGTTAATTGAAGGGCTTTCTTTGCCTGCCATTGCATGAATTTGTATATTGTGAGGCAAGTACAATGATACACTATGCACAGGGAGTCGAGAAAATGTTCCCGACCGGAACGGGAATCGAACCCGCCGTCTCCGGATTGGCGATCCTTAGCCTTAACCACTAGGCTAACTGGAGACCCCGGGAAAGTTCCCTGAGTTCCTGCTTTCGATCTGGTGAACCATAGTATTCTGCTAGCTAAAATTCAGTCTGGGTGCTACTGCTAGATTGACCTCATGGCTGCAATCATATTTGGACCATCGTGTTCTTTATGTCAAGATTGGAAGTGCAACCTCTGATTACTTTCATGCCTGTTCTGGAGTTCCTCAAGGAAGTAACCTGGGTTCATTGCTTTTCTGGATATTTTTCAACGATATCTGTCTAGTACTCCCTGATGGATGCAGACTACTCTATGCGGACGATCTTAAAATATATCTGCTGATTAAATCTAAGGAGGAGCTACAGCGACTAGCAGATCTTTTCGAAGACTGGTGCTTATGAAACATGCTAGCTATAAGCATTTCAAAATGTTCCATAATTTCGTTTACGCGAAGGATAGCTCCCATTATTTGGAATTACAAGATGTCCGGGATCTAACTGCAACGAGTCTCTGTAGTGAAAAACCTTGGAGTGCTACTTGACACTAAGCTATCGTTTGTGGAGCATTACTCTTCTATCATTGCTAAAGCTAACACGAACCTCTGCATTATATTCAGGATAACAAACGAGTTTCGTGATCCGTACTGCTTGCGCGCTTTGTACATGTCATTGGTACGTTCTGTACTAGAATCGGCGTCTATTGTGTGGTGTCCTTACACTGACATTTGGGGTAGACGGATTGAAGCTGTCCAGAAGCGCTTTATTAGATATGCCCTCAGATTTTTACCCTGGAACAATCCCGACAATTTGCCGCCCTACGAAGAACGCTGTCGCCTTTTGGACATGGAAACGCTTACAAACAGACGAATTATTGCTAAAGCAGTATTTGTTGGAAAGCTGCTATTGAACGTAACAGACTCTCCCACTCTACTGCGACAAATAAACATGAATATTCCTCCTCGGGTATTAAGAAACAACGACTTCCTGCGGCTGGAGTTTCATTGGACAGATTATGGCCAGAATGAACCAATTAGGGCAATGTGCATCGTTTTCAACAGTGTCGTCAGTGTATTTGACTTTTGTGTATCTGTAGATAGTTTTATAAGAAGACTTAGACGAATGTTTATTAGAAATTAAGGTTTTCCAAATGTTCATGTAGACCTTGAAGTCAGATGGACAAAAATAATAAATAAATGATAAATAATTAATAAATAAATAATAAATAAATAAAAAATAAATAATAAATAAATAATAAATAAATAATAAATAAATAATAAATAAATAATAAATAAATAATAAATAAATAATAAATAAATAATAAATAATAATAAATAATTTTTTGTATGGGTCGTAACGCTTGGCCATACTTCACCATCTCCCTGGAGCGTTGAGTTATTTGTGGACGGCGCCTTATTATGCGCACACGAATTACACTGAGACAAAAAGACTTAGAAAAAACTTAAGACTTCCTTATATTGCTGAAAGTCGTAAATTTCACTTATGATTTGAGAGTGGAAAATTAACATCTAGTCACTTATCACTATTATAAGTTTCGCGTTTTAATATCGTTGGATAAAAAATAAAAATATTGTATGTTTTTAAGATGGGCCATCATTATTTATCGTCATACTCGATTCTTTTTTTTTTGGCAGGAAAAATTAGTAAAGCTAGTTGAAAAACCTACATCTTTTAAAACACAAATACCGTCGTGCGGGGCTACTTTTGAAATGTGGGGCTACTTTGGACACTTTTGAATATGGATTTTTCGAATTCAAAATATGGTTCAAATCTGTTTGATGTATTTGGGACTATTATGAAGCAATAGTTTTCCCTTCATTTGGTTGAAATTATTTTTCAAACAGACCGTTTATTGCCTGTCAGGACGCGAAAAAACATCGAAAAAACAATAAAATATACATAACGTATCAGAACATTTGGTCTGTAAGCATTGTTTCTACAGTTCATAAATTTCAAAGGGTTGATCAATTCATTCAAAATGTATCAACGTAGCATATACAATCGAATATTTATATCGTTATACATTATAAATGACCGTTTCACCTAAATAAAGGATTGGTGGTCCCCTTTTTCAGGCTATCTATATAGCAATATCACGCTGCTCATAATGCCACAGAACCATTTTAAAACGCATATATTTATTGAAATCATGTCTGATATAGTATACTACATTATTGGTACAAAGTAGTTTTCTTAATAACCCTGGAATTCGAAATGCAATTTTGTTAGATAAAAATATCCAAAGTATCCCCCATCCGGTTCTATATGAGATGTGTCCGATTGGTGTATGAACAACTTTTTTGTTTATTGATGAATTTAGTTCAAATTTTGCATACATCCTGCAGACATACTCACGATTATTATGTGTGAAAATTGTGGAAATCCATTCACTACTTTGGAAGTTATAATGTCATAAAGTTAAAAAACCACGAAAAAGTGTAAAAAGAAGCCCCGCACGACGGTATACAACAAAATACATTCAACGGACTCTTAACTGTCTAATTGAACACTTATCTTAAAACTAATTTCCAATCCTAATCCTACCAATCAGTATTAGACGTAAAATCAAACAGAACAGATAAGCCGAGATGAACTAGCCCTAGGATAGGATGTGACACCTGCAACTTCTCTGTCTAATTTCACAACTTGCTGTCTTGTTTTTCCGCGTTGCTAAGATTATTCGTCTCCAAATTGGTCTCTTTTGGGCTGACTAGTTCTCGTATCCTATCCTAGAACTAGCCCAGGGCTAAAAATCTCGTTAATACAGAAAAAAAAACAAAAAAAAGAACAGATAACTTACTAAACGAATTACAAATTTTACGAATAGGTTCATTAGTACGCCTAAATGGCAAAACAAAGAAGTTGGAGGAACGAAGAAAATAGGAAGGGGCAGAAAAATTGAACACACAGAAAATACTAGGCGAATCTATTTCGCCTAATACAACTAATGCCGCAAACAGTACTTCGGTGCTCCGAGCAGAGAGTGTTTCTGAATCCAAAAGTAAACAACGGTTTTCATATGGGGGTAAACAATCGGGTTCTACCATGGCAAAAGGACTAAAGCACGACGAATTAGCGACGTTGTACAGATTATATACATAAATCCCATATAATATAATTAGGAGACCAGACAACAGAAGAAAACTCAACAATTGAACGGACTAACGAACAATATAAGGAACGAAATCAGTAAGAATTACGGAACTTTGAAAATAAAACCAAGTTGACGATTGGCATTTATCCGTTTCTTCTTCTTCTTCTTCTTCTTCTTTATGGCTCTATGTCCGCACTGGGACTTGGCCTGCCTCGCTTCAACTTAGTGTTCTTTGAGCACTTCCACAGTTATTATTGCGGATTTTTGAAAAATTTCCACTCTGCGGTAGCTGCCGAGTTCTACCGCAGCTGTCAAAATCCTACCGCAGGCTTGAAAATCATCCTATCATTGAAACTGAAGGCCAAATCAAAGTATGCTTGCAAGATGAATTGCACTGAAAACTAACAACAATCAATGATCATCAACGTCGTATCCAAGGCATTGCTAGGGTAGATCGATGATACCTCAGTGAAAATCAGTAGTCTGACAACTGTGGTAACTTTTCGTTCTACCGTAAAACGGAAAATTTTCTCTAAATTAGCAATAATTGAAGGGCTTTCTTTGCCTGCCATTGCATGAATATGTATACTGTGAGGCAAGCACCATAGCCCAGGGAGTCGAGAAAATTTTCCCGACCGGAACGGGAATCGAACCCGCCGTCTCCGGATTGGCGATCCATAGCCTTAATCACAAGGCTAACTGGAGACCCCTGGAGCAGCAGTTAGACGCAGTTAACGACGGTTAGCAACGGATAAATACGGTTTTTTCCGGTTAGCAAAGGAAGTGAATCCTTAAGTCATCCGCATACAATGATCTGCAAAAGTTGATACCTTGAGGTACATCCGAAGTGCAAGCAAAGGAAGCGGAGCAACAAGAGCCGATTGGAAACGATTGTTTGCGTTTCTGTAGTCAGCATTGCGATTGAAATTTAGTATGGGAAAACGTACGTTTTTTGGCATTTTCCTCATAAGTTGATTTTTTTTGTCTAATACTATGTAACCGATACTATTAAAGTAAAGTCACAGACAAACAGACGTAACGCTTAGAGGAAATTCATCAAAAACTTTTGCCCGGTGTCATTTTCATGAACACAAAGCCACCTGTTGGTAGAACCGCGCGCGACACTGTCGGCCATGATGGATTTCGATTTGACGTTTTGCTGACACGCACACTACTACACAAATTGCCTGTAATTATCGTTTGCATCATTCAGCAACGTGTACACTGGCAAAGCGATCGAACCCTAGCGCATCTGGTGGAACGATCGCGCAAATCGAATGAAATTTGAACTGATCGTTAAATGTATGTGCCAAGTCGTTTTGAAGAGTGTTACGTCTGCTTGTCTGTGGTAAAGTCTAGGATATACTGAAAAACTTTGCCGAAGATCGCTAAGTGATCAGACACTTGTGAAAAAAGTTATACGCTTAGTAAGTTAGGTCAAAAATTGAGATTTTATTATTGATGCACGGTGTCAAAATTTTGATTATTATCGAACTTTCATGTACCTCGGATTTTTCTTCATAGAATGTTAGAATTTCGGCTATAATGAATAACTGCAAAATTTGAAAATATTCTATCGGGGAAAATTTGAGTTAGATGAGTTTTTGGCTATTTTTCATACTAAAAATCAATAATTACTATTTTAGCCCAAAAAACGTTCCAAACAAAATGTATGGAAAAAATTTCGCCGATGAAATATTTTCTAGTTTTCCGGTTATGAATACATAGCCCAAATACTAATCATTTTCGAAGAAAAATCCGAGGTACATGAATGTTCGATAATAATCCTAATTTTGACACCGTGTGATGTTATTCCTTTACATGTTTAGGACAGACTTGTTAGAATCCCAAAATGGCCGCCACAATGGTCGACTTTGGCACTAACTCAAGATTTCGAGCGCACAGATTTCTTCATAAACAAAACCAGAGCACCTGATATTCTTATTTCAAGCTTATTACAAGTGAGCAAAAACAGAATAATCAAATCCACTGTTATTTGAAGCTTGCTTCTTGAGATTTGTGCATTTGAAGTTCTGATGCACTGTTGAAGTGGGATTTCAAGACGTTGGTCCTTAAATGTTAAGCACCATCACACGATCTGCACGTAAGATCTTTAGTCAAAAGTGTCAGATCACTTTAGGGGAGACTGAGGAGACTTGATCCCTGGGGAGACTTGTTCCCCCCATATTTGCTCGGAATCAAAAACATTTTTCATCTAGCATAATTTTTCCAAAACTACTCCTGGACAAACGACTATGTTTTGACTACAAGTGATTTCGATTGTGCATTGCATTATTTTTTAACGGCTGATGGTTTGTTTTCAGTCCTTCAGAAATCTTTTAGACGATTCCGAAAAGTCTCAATAACTTTGTGAAAATTGAATCAAATCGTGTCAAAATTTCACAACACATAGTTTAAATAAAGTACTTTCAAACTTATTTATCCAAATGAGGTTGTTGTCAACATATTTTAATGATATCAGCTTAGTATACACAACAGTGACATGAGGACTCTTGACCCCTCGAGGATTACACACATATTATACATGTGAAAAATAAAATTCTATTCGGAAGCGTCTATTTACTTGGAATTCTAGTCTATTCAACGATAAAATGTGTCAGATAATTATAACTTTAGTACAAACCAAGAAAGGGGGATCAAGTCTCCCCATTTTGAAAATACGGCATATCCTTAGAAATTTAAGGAAATCTTACAATTTCAAACACTCCATATTCATCGAAAATACACGAAAACTCGAAAAGAAAATGCATAGGAAGATTCTGGAATTATTTTCCCTTTAAATAAACCATGTGATCAAAGGGGGGTCAAGTGTCATTTTCGAAAAGTACATCATGAGACATGCCTCCATAAAAACACAGTTTTGAAAAATTTAACAATAATTTAAAGGCCTTCTGTTGTGTATTAACTTGCAATAGATGTTTACCTGCCATTTTGTACGGAAATCGGATCTAGTTATGTGTTTTTTCTTAAAGTTTCAGGTAAATTAAGAAAAAAGGAAGAAGTTTAGCGTCATGGTGTCTTCGAGAAAGTTTTTCACTATAATGAGGAGCTTCTTTTGAACTCCTGTGAAAAGTGATCAATCCCCCTAAAAATGAGATAGAAAATTTATTTTTTGAATTTTCCAAGATATGTGGTTGGTGTCTTTACAAAAGTTGTAGAAAATGTTGTTTGGAGCAACTTTGCCGAAGACACCAAGTTTGTAACTCCGTTACTTTTCAAGATACGTTACGTTTTTTTATCATCAGCCCTTTGAAAAAGGTTTTCGAGCAATAACTTTCTAAAAATTGATTCTACATTTTTCTCATGTTCTACAAAGTTATAGAAAATGGCAAAACACACAACTTTGCTGAACATGACATCCCGCTAATTCCAAAATTGAAATTGTTATAACGGTTTTTATAGTTTTTTGGGCCGTATTTCAAGCATATATAACTTGGCTGTAGGCAATTATATGCAAATTTTCTTTTACGCATGTGAAAGTACAAGTAATTGTCTCTCTTAGAAAGCCAAAATCATCAAACTGTAAGAGACTGTAAGATGGTTTTTGTATAGAAACTTACATTCATTTATGTTACTCTTATATGGGATTTATTTATTTTTTCAACATATTTATTTGACAGTTCATGTCAGCTTGCATTTTTATTGCTGTTGTGAGTGTGTGTTCATATAAAGAAAGGTTTGTGGTGTATTCTGGATCATTCATGAAGTGCGTTACATAAAAACGCACCATTTACTATGGGTAACTCTCGCTGAGACCGTCCCACTATTTACACCATGTCTTCAAAAATGTTTTAGGTGGCGATTTTCTGAAAGTCCTCGCCAATAAAGAAAAAAAAATGCATTTGGTTACTCAAATTGATGGACCCCCCGTTAGTTAAAGCCACAACAACTTTTACGGATCCCTCGATTTTGGTCAATTGTTGGCTCATTTAAACCGTTATAACTCGAAAGTTTCTCCAAGAACCACCTTAAAACGAAATGTTGTTTAAAAGAGGAATGATAGAGCTACTTTTTGCAGATATAAAAAATTGGGTCGGCCATATTGATTTCAGCTGCCATCTTCAATTTATTTACAAAAACTTTTTTTTTACCATGTTGGCAACCACCGATTTTCAAAATTTTTACATCAATTGACAGCTGGGGCATTTATACACAACATATCAAAAATTTAGAGATGTATGTTTTTCCTTTCAAAAGTTATCTGCAGTTTTGTAAATCATGTCAGTTTTGCGCACTGGACCAGGCGCCGGCTGTTTATATAAATGCAGCGTTATTTCACAGTGTTTACGAACAATAATTGAAACTCTGAACCCACTAATAAATAGCTGAAAGTTTCAGCTTTTCAAAACACTATAAAAGTTTTAAAAACAATGCCCGCATCATTGAGAAACAGTTAAAAACGGGAACGAACTTCCAATTTTCTTAAATTTTGCTGTACGTGTGTTTGTGTGTGCATTCTTTACGCCTGCTCTGATGCTGTTGTGTGTCGTTGATGGTGCGCATGGAAATGTATGGAGAAAACGTGATATGATTTACAAAACTGCAGATAACTTTTGAAAGGAAAAACATACATCTCTAAATTTTTGATATGTTGTGTATAAATGCCCCAGCTGTCAATTGATGTAAAAATTTTAAAAATCGGTGGTTGCCAACATGGTGAAAAAACAGTTTTTGTAAATAAATTCAAGATGGCGGCTGAAATCAATATGGCCGACCCAACTTTTTATATCTGCAAAAAGTAGCTCTATTATTCCTCTTTTAAACAACATTTCGTTTTAAGGTGGTTCTTGGAGAAACTTTCGAGTTATAACGGTTTAAATGAGCCAACAATTGACCAAAAACCAGGGGTCCGTAAAAGTTGTTGTGGCTTTAACTAACAGGGGGTTCATCAATTTGAGTAACCAAATGCATTTTTTTTTTCTTTATTGGCGAGGACTTTCAGAAAATCACCACCTAAAACATTCTTGAAGACATGGTGTAAATAGTGGGACGGTCTCAGCGAGAGTTACCCTATGTCACTTCGTTCACCCTTTTCGTGGACTACGTGGAGCACTGTAAATTAGTAAGAAAATACTGAGTACGTTACATAAAAATAGTGAGTTTTTATGTAACGCACTTCATGAATGATCCAGAATACTTACTTACTTACAATAACAATAAAAATGCAAGCTGACATGAACTGTCAAATAAATTGGTTGAAAATATAAATAAATCCCATATGAGAGTAACATAAATGAATGTAAGTTTCTATACAAAAACCATCTTACAGTCTCTTACAGTTTGATGATTTTGGATTTCTAAGAGAGACAATTACTTGTACTTTCACATGCGTAAAAGAAAATTTGCATATAATTGCCTATAGCCAAGTTATATATGCTTGAAATATGGCCCAAAAAACTATAAAAACCGTTATAACTATTTTAATTTTGGAAATAGCGGGATGTCACGTTCAGCAAAGTTGTGTGTTTTGCCATTTTCTATAACTTTGTAGAACATGAGAAAAATGTAGAATTAAATTTTAGAAAGTTATTGCTCAAAAACCTTTTTCAAAGGGCTGATGATAGAAAATGTAACGTATCTTGAAAAGTAACGGAGTTACAAACTTGGTGTCTAAACTTCATAGTAAAAAAGTTATTAATTAAGCGCGCTAAAATGACGAAATCAGCCACTGTGCACCATCATCGGCGTGCGAGGTTTGCCGAAGCCGACGACGCCGACGACGAAGCGATCGAGTCGAGGCAATAAAACTGCTGGTCACGATCGAACCCGAGATTATTAGGCGAACCACCATAAAAAGTGCATGTTGTGCGCGTTTTCACTTCGATTCTTTTTTTAGTGATCCGCCATTGTGAAGTGAGGAGAAGTTGCCGGCGTGCCACGTTGTCCTCTTTGGCCCGGCCGGCGAATCGCTGAAAAAGTCCTCCCCGTAGGACAGTGCCAATTAGAAGAACCCGCGGAACCGCCATTGAGAAGTGAGAAGAAGTTGCCGGTGTGCCATGTTGTCCTCTTTGGCCCGGCCGGCGAACTACTGAAAAAGTCCTCCCCGTAGGACAGTGCCAATAAGAAGAACCCGCGGAACCGCCATTGTGAAGACAGTGCTGTAGTGTCCACACTGCTGTTATTATGAATATTGTGTGGATAAATCTTAGAGTGCATGCTGTCACCTACTCGTAGTCGATCCATATGTAAATAAAGAAGTCAGTTCTATTCAGACCAACGTCGCGTGTACACGTCTCTCTCTGAAATGCATTCGAAAGCCATCCTCCGACACTACATTTGGCGACGAGGATGGGATTTGAACCACCAATCCTGCTATCGTAATTTTTCAGTCGCCTTTACCAATGAGGCTACCACAGCACTTCCTTGTTCCTCCTGGACTGTGATACTTACAAGACGGAAAGAATCTCAAGGCAGTAAAATATATCCATTGCAATCAATAATAGAGGGATGAGTTTGACGTTTTAGGAAATACAAACTAGATTAGAGTATAAAGCAGAAAGTGAAATCTTGCAGATGCTATTTACATATTACGAATCAGTTAGGCAATTGAGTAAGATAACAACTACGTAGGGACTACATTCGGTAAACGCAGGTCAGATTCTTCCACAATAATCAATTCTCAAGCAGACGACATTATGTAGGACTGCAGGTAGCCACGTCCGAGTTTTAAGATTAAAAAAAAAAGAGAAACTTTGTCATGGATAACAAATAGCTATTTTTCAAAATGGAAAACACTAATCATAATGATATATCATAAGTTACCTTCGAAAATGTGTAGAAAGGAACGATTACGTAGAATAGAACTTCTCGGCATTGAAAGGAAAATTAAAAGAAAGAGAACTAATGAGTTTATTAGGTATACATACTTTACTAGCCTCGAAATTTGAGTGCAATATCCAAACGACTTGTAGACACCGATTACTTCTTATTTTGTTGGACTCAAGCTGTTTGATCATATGTTTTCTTACTTTGTGGAGTATTGCAGCTGATAACAAGTTCGGATAAGAAGCGGACAATCATACCTTATTCCGTAATATGAACCATTCAGGCGGACTAAAGAAAAACTGACAAAACTGGATTGGGCAATTGGAGCAAAATTGTAAATTTAGTGTAAACGGATTTGGACAAGACGACTCAAAGTATGACACTGAAGGCTTAAATTTCAGTTGTAAATTAATAATTCATTAACGATTATCAAGCATTGCACTGTCCTCACGCAAGATATGAACAAGTATAAAAACGGTAGCCGTGAAGTAATACCGTTCCTTCGAACGGAAGGTGTTGTGTATCATCTACGATGGAGTGCAGATGAAAGACGGGACTTGGAGAAGGCAATTGAACCACGAACTACATCAGCTGCTGAGAGAACCAACCATTATTACCACTGCGAAAGTAGGAAGGCTACGATGGGCGGGTCTCGTCATCAGGATGTCGAAAAGAAACCCGACTAAAATAGTTCTCGAGGATCATCCAACCGGTACAAGAAGACGTGGAACGCAGCGAGCTAGATGGGTCGATCAAGTGGAGGACAATTTGCGAACCCTTCGCAGAGTGCGGAACTGGAGACACACAGCCATGGACCAAGTATAATGGAGACGACTCCTACGTACATCAGAGGACACTGAGGCTTAACCTTCCTTTTGCATCACATTGGAAACAGCTGGCTGACGTAGTGTACGGTTTAGTGACCCTAATGCAAAAGGGTTAATCTGACCGATGATGATGATGAGGAAGTGATACCAAACACGATCGGGACGGAAAATTTGGTTGTCGTATAGGAAAAGGGGAAGAAAATATGCACAATCAACTGTTGAAAGATAGCGAATTGGATGAGGAACTATATGAAGATATGAAAAAAAATGTGGAAAACTCAAGACGCATAGCCAACGCACAGCTAACGTTGAGCAGAGGACGTTACAAACTTAATAGACTTAATAGATTGAGAGAAGATAGTAGTTGTATACCGTGTGGCACGGAGTAGGTTAAAGCAGCATGCCAATATTACAGAGAATCATCAAGCGAGTGAAGTATTCAATTGATTTACAATGTAAAACATATATGTATACAGAGAGCTTATATGTGGGTTTTAAATATGGGGAAATGATTTGAAGGACTGATAGCATTGATTTTGAATAACTAACTAAACAGTGTAAAGAAAAGGAGGAATGTAGTGTCCACACTGCTGTTATTATGAATATTGTGTGGATAAATCTTAGAGTGCATGCTGTCACCTACTCGTAGTCGATCCATATGTAAATAAAGAAGTCAGTTCTATTCAGACCAACGTCGCGTGTACACGTCTCTCTCTGAAATGCATTCGAAAGCCATCCTCCGACACTACAAGTGCCAATCAGAAGAACCAGCGGAACCGCCATTGTGAAGTGAGGAGAAGTTGCCGGAGTGCCACGTTGTCCGCTTTGGCCCGGCCGGCGAACCACTGAAAAAACCCTTCCTGGAGGACAGTGCCAATAAGACGAACCAGCGTAGGAAGCGCCAGCGTGCTACGGTGTGACCCGGTTGGATGGTGATTACGGACGAATAAGACCAACACCGTGACGCGATCAAGATTTTGCGACCAAGGACCTGAAGATCACAGCCCCCTCGCTGTATTCCGGCAACCATTTTGACCGGACATTTGGCCTACGGAAGCGCCTCGGATTCGCCGTTCGAATGATACCCACCACGAACACGATGTGGGTTACTCGCCAACGATTCCCGGAAGTCAGCGTCGCCGTATCACCCCGTTCGGCCACGAATAGGTTAGTGTACTGGTAGGTGCTGATGGCATCGTCAACCGACAGGATGTGCCCCTCCTTCGGAGTTAAAGGTGTGTAAAATCTTTCCCATGTTTCTTTCCACATAAAAATGTTATATCAATCCTGAAAAATCAACAAAAATTAAAGTATACGATGTTAATTAGAAATTTTGGATATCCTTTTTAATTTAACTACGCTAAGCCCTGATTTCACTCGCTTTTGTTAGATCATTCTACCTCGTCTTTGTTTGGACGTTAAACAACGTCCGAGTTTTCTTTAAGGGAAGTCGTTCCACTTACCCATTCCCTCTCGGAGCCAGTGTTACGACCCTGAAGCCCAGGATAAAGCCTGGGTGGCCACAATAGGGTGGCCCAACAAAAGTAATTTCTAACAATTGGCGCCCAACGCAAAATTAAAAGAAAAGGTATCCATTTTCAACCTTAAAGTGGAACCCTTTTCAGAGTAGCTCCGGGAGGAATTGGAATCCATTATTCCAATTGTTCTTTTTATGAGAGGTGAACTGATTTGTATCGAAATAGTATTGTGTAAAAGGAATTTCTTTGTTCTTTTGGAATCGTTCGGATGATGAGAACTACTGCTATGAATCGTTCTTTTCTTTTCGATTCGTCTTTATAAATTAGTTTCTTCTCTTTATAACAAAAAAACTGAATTATTCTATTAATAAAGTTAAATAAATTAATAGTGAAATTTTGCTTCCTTAAATACACCGTGCTTCAAAATTAAGATTCTTTTGTAAATATTTTTCTTTTTTTTACTTTTATACTTTTATAGTGTCTAGTTTAGCATAAATTATGCTGAACTAGTTTATAAATTTTATTTTTTATTTTTTTTTGTGTTTTTTCTTAATTTAATATTAATAGGCTATTATTTCAGCCACTTTTTCTTTTATTTTAGCGAAAAGTAGCAGTATTGATTCTTTTGTAGTTTTAGCTTATTTTGTGTCTAATTTTTTTGGTTTCATTTCTTTCTTTTTTAATAAAATTTTACATTCTCATTTGAGAAATGGCTGAAGCACACGAAACACAATTTGCACACGCAGTTGAGAAGATTCGGAAGTGGTACCACGGCTTAAGGGTGGACCATTTGTCTCCAGAGGAGTTGTACAGTTCTGTCGACGCAACTTCGACGAACTTTTTGCAGGGTTGCAGCAGAGCGATAAGAATTCAAGAGTAAGGGGCAAAGCAAAATTGCTACATTTAGGTCACCGGCTTATCTTTTATCTAAAGCACTTTAGGGATTCGGAGGAAACAGAAAGTTTCCTCAAGTCAATGCTTGTTGATGTGGTGGATCTGTATTTCTACACTAAAATCTCTGCATCTGAACAACACAATCAGGAGGGACTGGAGGAACAAGCTCTGATCGACTTGTTTCGTTCAGAGAATGTTTCGGCAGTTGCTAACCAGTTTGAAGGCAGCGACTGTGTACGCTCTTTACTAGCTCGCATTAATGAGTTGGAAGCGAAAATGGCCAGGATGGGAACACCGTGTGAAGAAGAAGCTCAGCACAATGAAACGGAGCTTCCGAGTGGAAGTACACAGCCACTGGTGGGTGCGCCACCAGTTCTTCAAGTTTCTTCAGCTCCTCATTCCTCTTTCACACCTCTCCCGGGATTCTCAAGCCTCTCGCAAGGGTTGAGCTCTTCAGCAGCTGCCAATCCTTCTAGGCCGATTACTAGTGTAACTTTTTTGTTACCGCAAAACCATCCTACTGCACAGCCACAGCCACCTTCATCGTGGCACAGCTACCTTCAGAACCATCAACAGCCGTTTCAACCTCCGATCACCAACCCATGGTTAGGATTCCCTGGTACTGTTGTAATCCCAGCAAGCACAGTGGACACTTTCGCGGAACCGAGTTTCTACCGACTACCCGTCCCGAGATTGCGTGATACGGAAGAAAATAGGTACAACTGCTGCGTTTCAACGGACATCTATTTACAAGGGAGACATAGTACGGACTAAAAAACAATAACAAACATACATATTCATCAGCATATATGCTTCGTCGCTCATCTGGTCAATCACACAAATACACTTATACGGCTACTTCATTTGACAGTTATACTGACCTCTTACAGGGGGTTGTCACTACTCAATTATTCCATATATTACCAGGGGGCTGCCACTACTCCTCTCCAACACTCCTCCTTAGTGGCAAGCCCACCATGTCACTGTTTTACTCTTCCTAAATCAAAGCGGTTTACTCCTCCTGGATTGAAAAACGTTCTACAGGTAGTACAATCCACCACTCTTCTCAGCTACAGCTATCACCGTTTCACCATGCATGATTCGACACGTACTCGATCCAAAAAACACCGTATAGCCATCTTCCGTAATGCGGCTAACGGATAGTACATTCCTCGTCAATCCTGGCACGTACAACAGTTGCTTTAACTTCACTTCAACTTTATCATCATGTAATCCAACTCCTGAAATGCTTCCTTGTCCGCAACCTTTTGCTTTGACTGTTTTTCCATCCGCTAAAATCACTTATTTCGCACAAGGATTCCACCAACCAAAATTCGCAGTATTATTCGTCATGTGCTGCGTGCATCCAGTATCGATGATCCATCGTCCTGTGTCCCCATCACTTCTAGTTGTCAAATTGAAACAAACACCTCTTTCAGAACCACCCACGCTTCCTGGTTCCTGTACAGTAGTCGATTTTGCTTGGTTGTGTTGCTTCATATTCGCTCGCATTTCCTCCAACAAAACAGGACAATTCCTCTGAAAATGGCCGCCTCTTCCGCAATAATAGCACACACGAACAATACTTTTCCTGTTTCCAAACTGCTCTGTGGACTTCATAGCTTTCTCCTGTACATCTTCTTGCATTTCATTCTCACTTTTTCTTCGTCCTTCATCCAGCAGCTTCCCCTTTATGTAGTCCAATTTCAAGTCTTCTTCCGAACGACCTTCAAGAGCAATTACCAGCGGGCTGTAGGATTCCGGTAAGCTCGACTACAATATCGCCACAATCAAATGTTCTTTTAGTGTTTCGCCCATCCTGGCTAACCGATGTACCGACTCGGATACCTTTGCCAGATGATCGGACATGCTTTCACCTTCGTTTAGCCGCAACGAGCAAAGCTTCCGCAAAACATGGATCTTGTTTGATAACGATCCCCGCTCATGAAAACTTTTCAGTTTCTCCCACATTTCCTTTGCTGTTACAGCCTCCATTATGTGGATCAGTTGGCTATCCTCCAGTGCCAATCCGATCATCGCTCTTGCCTTTTCATCCTTTCTGCTCCACGCTGACGTTACATATGCTGCCTCCGGCTTAGGGTCCTTTACCAGTGCCCACAAATCTTCACGCATCAGCATCAGCTCCATCCTGAAGCGCCACGTCGACCAGTTGACATCATTCAACCGATCGAACGTAATTTTAGCATCTGACATTTTTAAAACTGTTTTGCCGTTCGTATTTCGTCGCACAAAATTAGCACTTTGGACCACTGTATAACGTCTCTATCAATTCACAAAAGCGCGCGCTTCACGGTGTCGTATACAATGTCTGTTGCTCAAGCTATAGCAAGTCCATGCACCCGTCTATCCGGAAAATTACACTGTCCGTACCACCGCATCACTTCGTTCTGGGCTTATTCTTTCACCAAGGGTACTTTTCCCGACAAAACAATTTCTCCAAATCTGCTCTTCGATAGCAGCATTCAAAAAAACGCCGGGCAATAAATCGATCACTTTCTGAACCGTTCACTTTAACGCCGATCACAAAATGCCTCTTCGAACAGAGTACATTTCCGACACAATTTCTTCCGAAAACTGGGGCCCAAAACCTGTTGTAATCCCAGCAAGCACAGTGGACACTTTCGCGGAACCGAGTTTCTACCGACTACCCGTCCCGAGATTGCGTGATACGGAAGAAAATAGGTACAACAGCTGCGTTTCAACGGACATCTATTTACAAGGGAGACATAGTACGGACTAAAAACAATAACAAACATACATATTCATCAGCATATATGCTTTGTCGCTCATCTGGTCAATCACACGGCTACTTCATTTGACAGTTATGCTGACCTCTTACAGGGGGTTGTCACTACTCAATTATTCCATATATTACCAGGGGGCTGCCACTACTCCTCTCCAACAGGTACCTCTACCGTACCATCATTGAATCCTGTTTCGGGGTCTGCGGCTATGAGCCTTGGACATCCTGGGAATCCATGGCTTGGAAATCCCATTTTTACTACTCCGCCGATCAATCCGCCGGTTGGAACCTCAGTTCCGATATCAACCCCATTCGCTCATCCTTCGCTCGCTTCGTTGAGTCCATTGCCTCTGAGCAACCCGGCGAGGCACACTTTGCCTGTGTCCAAGTGGACAGTTACGAAATACGATGGCGAAGATCAAGGGTTGAAATTAGACCAATTCCTTGGAATGGTTCACGCCATGGCCGTCGCAGAACATTCTTCGGAAGCTGAACTATTTGATTAGGCGATCCACCTTTTTAAAGGGCCAGCATTGCAGTGGTACATGACCATGCGTGCCACAGGTCGTCTGGTGAACTGGCAGCATTTGGTTCTAGAGCTCAGGAGGACTTTCATGCACCCTGATCTAGACACGCTGATCAAAATGAAGGTGTATCTTTATTTATTTATTTATTTATTTATTTATTTATTTATTTATTTATTTATTTATTTATTTATTTATTTATTTATTTATTTATTTATTTATACATGCCTTCGAACTAATCGTACAGACAGATGTTTAAGATCTAATCCTATTTTTAAAAACTAACTTAGACACATTAAAATCAAAACTAACATAAACTTCGTTGAAACGTCGACAACAAACTTCGAACGGATTGTTTCTCCCGTATTTAGTGTGGTGTACAGGAAGACGGATGAAACTTGTTTGCCGCGTGACTCTAGCGGGGACGTTGAAATTAACAGCACTCAACAATGTAGAGCTGGCCACGTTGTTACACAAAACATCATAGACAAACAAGCGCTGAAGCAGTATCCTCCTACTGGCCAATGTTGGTAGGTGTATCAGATCACATCGTTGCTCATAGGGTGGAAGACGGATGGCATCATTCCACGGCAGCCGGCGAAGCGCATAGCGAATGAAGTTGCGTTGTATTCGTTCGATCCTGTTGATTTGAGTGGCATGATACGGCGCCCACACTAGCACACAGTACTCAAGAACACTACGTACTAAAGCGCAGTAGAGTGTTTTTAAACAGTAAACGTCTTCAAACTGCTGTGTGTTTCGCTTGACAAAACCGAGTGTCGCGTACGCCTTCGCGGTCGTTGCTGCTATATGCTGGGTAAAATTCAGTTTACTGTCGAGAAGAACTCCTAGGTCTTTTATGGTACTGACCCTGGTGATATTGGTTGATGACATTTTATAATCGAAAAGGACTGTGCTCGTTTTCCGACTAAATGTGATGACGTTGGATTTACGGACATTCACTTCCATACCATTCAGCTTGCACCAGTTCGATAGGACATCAATATCGGCTTGAATGGCACAACATTCAACCAGCGATGCGATTACACGAAAAAAACTTCAGGTCGTCTGCGAACATCAGCTTCGGAGATTTAATAATTTCGCAGAGGTCGTTGACAAACAGCACAAACAAAAGAGGGCCCAAATGACTTCCTTGAGGCACACTGGAAGTTATTTCGAAAGCGGCCGACCTTGTATCACCGATGCGCACATGGGCATTGCGTTCTGTGAGGTAGGAAAGTATCCAGCGTGTCAACCAGGAAGGCAAACCCATTCTGTCCAGCTTCTCAACTGTTAATGAATGCGGTACTCTATCGAACGCTTTGGTGAAATCAATGTAGACAGTATCGATTTGTTGCCGCTTCTCCATAGCTGTCACCAGCGAAGACACATAGGCCATCATATTCGTAGTTGTCGATCGCTTTTTGACAAATCCATGTTGGCATTCGGAGATAACATGCTGAATCCGAGGATAGAGTGAATCGTGAATGAGGCTTTCGAACGTCTTCGGCAAACAGCTAAGGATGGAAATGCCACGGTAATTTACGACGTTATGTATACTACCCGTTTTGTGGATAGGAGTAATAGCGGCAGTTTTCCAAGCGCTCGGTGTTCGGTTCCGAACGTTTATTTTTTTTGTATTGTTTGTGTTTTGACCAATTTTTGTTTTGTATGACCCACTCTGTATGTTAATGCCCAAAGAACCATCTTTCCCTTCATTCCCCTTCCCATTTGACCCATGTTCCCCCATACATCGTAATTTGTCTTTTGAATGATAAGTTTACCAATACCTTTCCCTAATTAGTCTTAAGAAAAGTAAAACCCTTCTAGAAGCTTCTCCCGTTTTCCAGATCAGTCATTTTTTGTTGTTTTTGTTTTATCTTTGCATTCCAACTGAAAGGGGAGGAGCCTATTTTGTACCAATCACTCATTCACACTACTAAATTTTCTAGTATATAAGTGACCCATGTAGCGCAAAGCGCATCAGTTTTGTTTGACACGTCGCGGAATAAACATCATCGCTAAACGAATCACCCGGAGTTTTCTTCTGCCACCGACAAGCCATCATTCCTGCCTCCGCTGCCGAAGCGAAGCGGCCGATCGCTGCTGCTGCCTCGAGATACAGTCCAACGCTCAACCGAGCAAATCCCGAGCATTAGCGCTGTTCATTCAGACCGCTCCACAACTCGACCCCACCAGTGGTAATCGATTGTGGATACCGGTTTGACTGCACACGGACAGACTAGTGCTCCAGAAGGTGCCAACCGAACAGTTGTTGCTGGAGCACCAGCAAGGAATTTTCAGTGCCCCATCGGTCCGCTCCACGATCAGAGCTTTCCGGTAACCTGTAGTGGATACCGGACCGACTTGCACACGGGTTCAACTGAACTTTCCTGGCCTGTTGGTGTTAGCCAGTGGCAAATTTCGGCTGCCCTTCTCTGGTTCCGTTCCCCGTCCGGATCTGCCCACATTGTGCACCGCACACTCGGGAAGATTCCTTCTGTCAGAGAACGGTTGAAGAGAATGGTCGCGGGAACAGCAATCGATTCAGCGCAGTTTTTATGAAAAGAGGGGAAAGGCGGTCGGGGCCGGCGCCTTTAGAATCATCTATCCCTTGCAGCTTGCATCTAACATCCCTTGGCGAAAAGTTGAAAACAGCGACATTGAAATCATATCGAGGCAAACTGTTCAGGTATGCTTCAGACGAAGGTGGTCGGTTTTCACTTAGCACACTTCGAAAGAAAGACGAGAACAAATTAGCCGAGTCAAATGGTGTTTCAGCAGTTAACTCGTTGTAGAAGACCCGCTGGGGAATACCAGTTGTCTGCTTCCGACTCCTCACGTACGACCAAAAAGATTGCGGATCGTGCTTGATGTTTTCCTCCGTGCGACGAATGTAGCAGCTAAAGCATCGTGCAAGCAAAGAGTTATATTCGCTCTCTAAGCAACGCAGTTCAACTTTACGCTGTCCATTCTTCGATCGGAAAAAAACGTTTTCGGGGCTTGCGAAGACGATTCCGTAGACGTCGAAGTTCGTTATTCCACCAGGGCTGCCTTCTCGTCGCGCCACGCCGGCGTTGCTTCAACGGGACAGCCTCCCTCAGAATATCATACACACGATCATAGAACTCAGAAACTGCTTCGTCTATGCAGCATCCATTTAGGCATCCGCCCCAGTCCACAGCGTTTATCCTTTCGTTAATCGTTGCGAAGTCACATTCATTAAAATCAAAATCGAAGGGATCCGAGACGTCCGACTCATTCGGCTTAATGGTTTCGAGTTTCAGTACAAAGGGGCTGTGATGAGCGTCAATTTTTAACAGCGGAATAGGGGGTTCCAACAACTCGATACACTTATCATCATTGACGAAAGCCAAATCAAGAAGTCTCCGGTTTACATTCGTCAAATTGTTAATTTGATGTAGACCACAGCCTACTACCGATTCTATCAAAGCTATCTCTTGCTCAGACGAAGCATTAATCGGCAGAAAAGAGTTTACTTCTGCATCGAACATCCAACACAAGTCGGTGAGATTATAGTCACCAATCACCAATACACGACCCCGATCACAGGCGAGATCTAGCAAATGTTCGACACAAGCGGAGTGTAGTTCATACAGAGCTGTTTCGCTGTTAGGTGGTAGATAGATCACACATATAAACAGTGGAAAAGATGGTAGATCGACCCGCACGACGACTTGTTCCAGGCTTTCACAATCTAGAATGGTGATAGGCACACTACGTAATCCGTTTCTCACACAAATTAAAACTCCTCCATCAGCGACACCAGTCACGAAACGAGACCTTCCTACAGTTCTATCACGGTATGGAGGAGCTTTTCGGGACAATGAGTGCTCTCTTGCCGGAACACGAGAAAGTCCAAATCCTTCTTCAGAACATGAGGATTGATTACAAAAAGCAACTCAATTTCCTCCCTATTGCTGATCTTCCGACACTTGTGTCTGCTGGTCAGAAGATCGATGCCGTGAACTTCTCAGTCTACAACAAGGTTTTGGACCTGAGAAGTCGGTTAACGTAGTAGAGTATTCGGAACCGAAGAAATGCCTATCCCAGGATAAGCCCAATAAATCCTCTACTCCACCTCAACAATCATCGTCGAGAAATACGAAGGCCCACTCTCCTCCACAGACCAATCAGAATCGGAAGGGTTCCGACACCGGAACCGATACTTCTCGTGGACCAGCTAGGGCACCAACCATCTTGAACGACATGATCAAGTCTCATAAACCCTTATCCAGCCGCCATTGTTTCAACTGCGGCATATTTGGGCATCGGATGGACCAGTGCAGGTTTCCTAGGGGAGTCCTGTGCGAAAGCTGCGGTTTTAGAGGCTATCCGACAAATAATTGTCCATATTGCGTAAAAAACGCCTTAGCAGCGAGCCAAAACCGCCGCCCGTTGAACCCAAACTACTAAGCGTAAATCCCCCTCCATTTTTCGAAGTGGCCTCCGAGAACCTTTATCCGGAGACGCCTGCTTCCTACACCATCTCATATCCACATGCCAGGGCGTTCATGATTAACAAAATTTTTAATCATGATTAATCATTGATGATTAAAATTCTAATTTCGGTGATTATTGATTATGATTAATGATTAATGTACTTTTTAGGATGATTAAAGATTAGGATTAATGATTAAAATTGGTTTTATCTGTGATTATTGATTACGATTATTGATTAGAAACGGCTCATTGATTAAAAATCATGATTAATCAATCACAAAAACTGGAAATGATTAAAAGGTTTTTGCTGTTTAAAATATTTTTGAAGTTTCAAAAGTAAAAGTTACTTTGTCTGGGAGATTTTTGAAAAAAGAACCACACTTAGAACAGCATTTGAACCAATTCAAGTTGGATCATATATTTTATATGGTGAATCATTTTTGGTAATGAATGTTTAATTCTTTTTCTTTATGATTATGACTACTGATTAATGATTAAATTGCAAAATCAGTGTTATTAAGATTAATGATTAATGATTAAATAAGAAATTTTAGTGATTATGATTAATGAGTTTTGATTAATCTCAATCATTAATCATTAATCATGATTAAATTTATGATTAATCATTAACGCTCTGCCACATGCCAATGACAACCGTCCATACATTTCGGTTGACATTTTTGGGATTACAGTTTCTGCCTTACTTGACTGCGGGAGTAATCTCACGTTGATCAACGATGCAGTGTACAACATGGTTAAACCTAAGCGCTTAGGGACGATTCAAATATTACGTCCATCATATTTTGGGATTTCTAGACCCCCCCACCCCCTCTGTAACGCTATTATCCAATACCTAATACACGTACTGTCACACTTTTCAAGACCCCCCCCCCTCACTTCCCCAAATGTTGGACGTAAATTTTGAACATTCCCTTATTCCCTCTCCGTGATCCACCCGTCTTGCGTACCGCAAGCGGAGAAGCGCTCGAGGTCCGTGGTAAAGTTTATTTAAGGTACCCCGGGGCAAGTGAGAATCCGGGGCAAGTGAGACCTACAGCTATAATTTATTTATTTTTTTATTTTTAAAGCAAACATTCTTCATAGAAAACATAGGTATAACGCCAACGGATACTTTGAATTCAAAAATTGTTATTCTTCTCACCATAAAGAGACCATATATGTTATTGTTGATCATA
>NW_026917062.1:7500-22500 GCF_035046485.1 Aedes albopictus
CTGAACCACTGTGATGCGGCTCAGCAACTGCTTTGTCAGGCGGTTTCTGAGTGGGAGACGGATATCGCCATCATTTCGGATCCATACCGAGTACCCGCCGGCAACGGCAACTGGGCCTCGGATGGGACCAGGAAAATGGCGGCGATATGGACGACGGGTAAATACCCCGTGCAGGAGTTGGTGTCTACTACCTATGAGGGCTTCGTGGTCGCCAAAGTAAACGGGGTCTTCTTCTGTAGCTGTTATGCGCCTCCGCGGTGGCCGATCGAGCGGTTCACGCAAATGCTGGACCGCTTAACGACCGTGCTAACAGGGCGAAGGCCGGTGGTAATAGCGGGTGACTTTAATGCCTGGGCTGTGGAATGGGGAAGCCGTTTCACGAACCAGCGGGGTCAGATCCTGCTAGAAACACTGGCCATCTTAGATGTCGACTTGGCTAACGTCGGTACCAAGAGTACCTATAGTCGAAACGGAGCGGAGTCAATTATTGACGTGACCTTTTGTAGTCCTGGCCTAACAAGTAGTTCGAACTGGAGAGTAGATGATGGCTACACTCACAGCGACCACCTGGCGGTTCGCTACAGTATCGACTACAACAACAGCAGACAGCGGATAGAAGAAGAGGCGGCTAGGCCAAGGCCAAGCCCTCGTAGGTGGAAGACATCATACTTCGACGAAGAGGTATTTAGGGAAGCGCTCCGCCGTGAGCGAAACTTACTCGGTTTAGACGGCGACGAGCTGGTAGCGGTGCTCTCACGTGCGTGTGATGCGACCATGCCTAGGAGAGTCCACCCTAGAAATGGGAGGCCACCGGCTTACTGGTGGACCGACGCGATTGCGGACCTGCGCCGCGCCTGCCTACGGGCTAGGCGGCGGATGCAGCGAGCACGATCAGAGGAAGAGCGAAACGAACGGCGGGTGGTGTTCGCCGCTGCAAAAGCCGCGCTCAAGACCGAGATAAGAGCAAGCAAGAAGGCCTGCTTTGAGGGTCTCTGTCAGAGCGCCAATACGACCCCGTGGGGTGATGCCTACAGGATCGTTATGGCCAAGACGAGAGGTGTGATGGCTCCTACAGAGCAATCTCCAGAGATGTTGGAGGGGATCATTGGAGGACTTTTTCCGCGTCATGATCCTAGTCCTTGGCCTCCTTTCGTAGGACAGCCGGGGACTGGGGCTGGCGATGAGGAAAGGGTCACCGATGTGGAACTTGCGGGGATAGCTAAGTCCCTTAGCGTAGGTAAGGCCCCAGGTCCGGACGGAGTTCCGAACCTGGCCTTAAAAGTAGCTATTGCAGAAGCTCCCGAGATGTTCAGGTCTGCTATGCAGAAATGCCTGGACGAGGGAGTTTTCCCAGAAGCTTGGAAGAGGCAGAGCCTGGTACTATTGCCAAAGGCGGGGAAACCACCCGGAGACCCGTCGGCATATAGACCAATATGCTTGATTGACACGGCGGGGAAGGTGCTCGAAAAGATCATCCTCAATAGAATGTTGAAGTTCACTGAGGGCGTAAATGGTCTCTCGAGCAACCAGTATGGCTTCCGGAAGGGGAGGTCCACCGTAGACGCTATCTTGTCGGTTACAAAAACCGCCGAGAAAGCACTCGAGCCTAAGAGGAGGGGAATTCGCTTTTGCGGGGTAGTGACTCTGGATGTAAGGAATGCATTTAATAGCGCCAGTTGGGCTGCTATTGCTGATGCGCTCTTGCGTCTGGGGATACCGGAGTACTTGTACAAGATTCTCGGAAGCTACTTCCAGAATCGCGTACTAGTATACGACACGGAGGTGGGTCGGAAGTGCTTTCACATAACCTCAGGAGTCCCGCAAGGTTCCATCCTGGGTCCGGTGTTATGGAATGTCATGTACGACGAGGTGTTGAGGTTAGAGTACCCAGTGGGAGTGGTGATTGTCGGATTTGCCGACGATATTACGCTCGAAGTCTACGGTGAAACGATCGAGGAGGTGAAGTTGACTACCGACCACTCGATCAAGGTTGTGGAGGCGTGGATGCGGTCCAGAAAACTGGAGCTGGCTCACCACAAGACAGAGGTGACGGTTGTGAACAACATGCAGTCGGCGCAGCAGACGGAGATCAGTGTAGGAGAGTGCACTATCCTGTCGAAGCGCTCTGTCAAGCACTTGGGCGTGATGATCGACGATAAGCTTACCTTCGGTAGCCACGTCGATTATGCCTGTAAAAGAGCCTCCACAGCTATTGCGGCACTGTCCCGGATGATGTCCAATAGCTCAGCGGTGTACGCCAGTAAGCGCAAGCTTCTGGCTAGTGTTGCTACGTCCATACTTAGGTATGGCGGCCCGGCGTGGGGTACCGCGCTAAGTACTGAATGCTACCGACGGAAGCTGGAAAGTACTTACAGGCTTATGTGTCTGAGGGTTGCAAGCGCGTACCGTACCGTGTCACACGACGCTCTCTGTGTCATTACTGGTATGGTGCCCATCAGCATTCTTATCAGTGAGGATATGGAGTGCTTCGAAATGCGCGGCACAAGAGGCATACGCAAGACTGTCAGGATGGCCTCTATGGTCAAATGGCAGCGCGCGTGGGACAGTTCCACCAAAGGAAGGTGGACCCATAGGTTGATACCGAGGGTAGATAGTTGGATTAATAGGCGCCATGGGGAAGTTTCATTCCACCTGACACAGGTCCTTACAGGCCATGGTTGCTTCCGACAGTATCTACACCGTTTCGGGCATGCGGATTCTCCCGAATGCCCAGTGTGCAATGGTTTAGAGGAAACGGCGGAACACGTTTTGTTCGTGTGCCCGCGTTTTCGCACAATGCGTGACCGCATGCTTGCCACATGCGGGGAGGACACAACTCCGGACAACTTGGTCCAGAGAATGTGTAGGGATGAGATTAGCTGGAATGCCGTTTCAACGGCTATCACCCATATCGTCTGGGAGCTACAAAGGAGGTGGCGCGTGGACTCGGAGAATGGCTAGTCCAGATGCAGTACAAGAGGTGGTCCAGGGGTTCGAAGTCGGCTTCGTAGGTCATACCGGTGCCCTGCGGTCGAGATCGACCCTTACAGCGATTAAGTGGCCGCGGAGAGGAAGTCCCGGTAGCGGTGCTGTCGTGGCGTCGGTCTACTGGGTTGGATCTGAGCCCGCGGTTGGAAAGGGGTCCCCGGCAAGGGTCGGGGTAGGTGAGACCCTGCTGTCTGCAACCTACGGATGCAGCTGATAAGGCCTGAAGGGTAGTGATACCCTTGCCTTCAGCAGGTCAGATCGGGTTGCATGTGGGCATCAGTTCTTGATGTCCGCTCAGCAGTAGGGCGCGGGCGGGGTTGACCCTGCCCGCCTTCCGTGGACAAAGGGAGTGGCGAGGACCACTCGGGAAACTGGCTAAGCGCCAGCATGCTATCGTGATGGACTCTCCAGTGCGAGTCATCGATGTTCGTTGCTGCTAGGCTACGGCAGCTAACCTTGAGGGTGCGATATGCACTAGCCCCTCTCTGAAGCAATACCTTCTTGGTGGTTCCGGAGAGATGTAGGGTTTGGCGACCATAGGAATGTGTTTTAGTGGGTCGAGGAGAGAGTAGTCCTGGCTTCTACCGGCATTGTAGAAGACGGCCTCATCCCCACACTACCCTAACCTTCCTGTTAGGGTGTCTGATGAGCAGATTTATCCCCCTATGGTTTAGAAGGAAAAAAAAAAAAAAAAAAAGACTACCCTTGCTTGGAGGTTGTTGTTGTCGTTTCTGACGACGACGACGACGACGTGTTGTGAACAACACGCAGAACACAGAACCCAGAGGACCGTGACCACGCACGCGGCGTCGTGGCGTGGCGCAGCAGCAGGTTGTTGCTGCGAAGGCGCGCGGTTGTCCGTCTGGTGTGTCTGGTGTTCGTGTTGTTGAAGACGCGGTGGCGTTAGAGAGAAGTCCCCCGTTGGTGTACTGGTACCCCTCCCCCTTGTTGGTGGTGGTGTGGTGTACTGGTATGCCATGGTGTGTGGACTTCTCTTTTTCGCTTAAGTCCCGGACACGCCTGAAAGTAGCCCAGGCCCCGGGCCACACCAGTCAGCCAAGTTTGGTGGCAAGTTGCCAAGCTGACGGGGTGTAGAACAAGACTCACCACGAGGGAGGACGATACGGTACGGTACGGTACGATACGGTACTACTTGGAGTTGGACTTGGACTTGGACAGCAAAGTTCGATCCACCATGACGAGGGAAAGACACATAGTGCACACGATGTTGGTCAGTGTATGCGACCGACACTTGTGATATCTTCATTCATTCATGTTGGACTGCGGGGAAGCCAAGTCCCCATACGATAAGACTCCGGACTCCGGATGATGAGGGAAGGACACATAGTGCCAGCATGATGTTGGTCAGTAGCGAACGACACTTGTGATATTCCCATGCACAGGCTACTCCACGAAGTTGGACTACGGGGAAGCCTACTTGGAGTTGGACTTGGACTTGGCAGCAAAGTTCGATCCACCATGACGAGGGAAAGACACATAGTGCACATGATGTTGGCCGGTAGCGAACGACACTTGTGATATCTTCATTGACATGACGGACTGCGGGAAAGCCAAGTCCACATACGATATGAGGGAAAGACACATAGTGCAGTGCGTCGACTTGGGCCACATCGTGTTGGTCAGTGGCGAATGACACTTGTGATATTCCCATGCACAGGCTACTCCACGAAGTTGGACTACGGGGAAGCCTACTTGGAGTTGGACTTGGACTTGGCAGCAAAGTTCGATCCACCATGACGAGGGAAAGACACATAGTGCACATCATGTTGGTCAGAGGCGAACGACACTTGTGATATCTTCATTCACATGTTAGACTACAGCGAAGCCTACTTGGAGCTGGACTTGGACTTGGCAGCAAAGTTCGATCCACCATGATGAGGGAAAGACACATAGTGCAGTGCGTCGACTTGGGCCACATCATGTTGGTCAGTGGCGAACGACACTTGTGATATCTTCATTCACATGTTGGACTACAGGGAAGCCAAGTCCCCATACGATATGACTCCGGACTCCGGCTGATGAGGGAAAGATACATAGTGCCACATCATGTTGGTCAGTAGCGAACGACACTTGTGATATCTTCATTCACATGTTAGACTACAGCGAAGCCTACTTGGAGCTGGACTTGGACTTGGCAGCAAAGTTCGATCCACCATGATGAGGGAAAGACACATAGTGCAGTGCGTCGACTTGGGCCACATCATGTTGGTCAGTAGCGAACAACACTTGTGATATTCTCATTCACGGGCCAGCCCACGATGTTGGACTGCGGGGAAGCCAAGTCCAGTTGCGACCAAGTCCACGCACTCCACGATGATCGGAGCCATGCAAACACCCGTGTATGTGCGATATTACTCACTACTGGACATCATTGCGGGATGTGCAAAGACAACACCTCCAACCACTTGCACACAACCAGCTGCGCATCGGACAAGTGCTGCATGGGAAAGCGCTTCCATCCACGCGCACCTAGCACCGGCCAACTGCGACTGGTCGATGGACTGGTTAACACTTAACTACCGACCGACCGACCGTTCACCTGCGCGAAGCTCATCCCAAGTACGGCGAACGGTGGGTGATGACAATCACTGCTAGATATGCAAAGACAACAACACACGCACCCAGCCCAGCACGACTGGCCGATGGACTGGTTTACACATAACTACCAACCGACCGACCGACCGACCGACCGCCACGCGCTTGGCTGGGTCGATGTGTGATGAGCGAGCTAGGTTCCTATTCTCTACCTTCCTACGGACCGACCGACCGACCGACGCGCGCTTGGCAAGGATAAAGATAATGCGTGATGAGTAAGCTCGTTTCCCATTCCCACGTCTAACGGCCGACCGACCGACCGACCGACGAACGATGTGATGCGTATTATATGGGCTCGCTCCCGTGCACGGCGGAAGCGAGGTTGGTCGTCAGTGCGGTCGAGGTAGCACTTTACCACCGAACGACCAAACACCCATTCCCGTACCTACCGAGCGGCTCGAGTCGATCGGGGCTGCCACTGGGTGACGACAATGATGGGTGTTATATGAGCTCGCTGCCATACACTACGCCAGCGCGGTCGGTCGTCACTGCGGTCGAGGTAGCACTTTACCACCGAACGACCAAACGGTGCACCTAGTCTGACCAGAGCGATGTGTACACCAGTGTGACAGTGCGCATTAACCCATTCCCCCGTACCTACCGAGCGGCTGGTGTCGATCGGGGCTGCCACTGGGTGACGATAATGATGGGTGGTATATGAGCTCGCTGCCATACACTACGCCAGCGCGGTCGGTCGTCACTGCGGTCGAGGTAGCACTTTACCACCGAACGACCAAACGGTGCACCTAGTCTGACCAGAGCGATGTGTACGACAGTGTGACAGTGTGCATTAACCCATTCCCCCGTACCTACCGAGCGGCTGGTGTCGCTATCATACACTACGCCAGCGCGGTCGGGGTGCGAATGGAGCGATGCATAGCCTGTTAGTGGTGTGCACGGACCCATTCCCATACCCACCGACCGCTGGTGTCGGTCGGGGCTGGTACTAGGTGACGACAATGATGGGTGTTATATGACCTCGCTATCATACACTACGTCAGCGCGGTCGGTCATCATTGCAGTCGAGTTAACTTCTTGCCACTAACCGATGGACTTGGTGCGAATGGAGCGATGCATAGCCTGTTAGTGGTGTGTACGGACCCATTCCCATAGCCACCGACCGCTGGTGTCGGTCGGGGCTGGTACTAGGTGACGACCACCATGGGTGACATGGGAGCTCGCTGCCATACACTACGTCAGCGAGGTCGGTCGTCAGTGTGGTCGAGGTAACTTTTTACCACCAACCGACGGACTTGGTGTGAGTGGAGCGATGCATAGCCTGTTAGTGGTGTGTACGGACCCATTCCCATAGCCACCGACCGCTGGTGTCGGTGGTAGGCGACGACCACCATGGGTGACATGGGAGCTCGCTGCCATACACTACGTCAGCGAGGTCGGTCGTCAGTGTGGTCGAGGTAACTTTTTACCACCAACCGACGGACTTGGTGCGAATGGAGCGATGCATGGCCCACTAGTGGTGTGCACGGACCCATTCCCATAGCCACCGATCGACGTTGTCGGTCAGGGTCGCCCGTACGGGACGGCCACCATGGGTGACATGGGAGCTCGCTGCCATACACTACGTCAGCGAGGTCGGTCGTCAGTGTGGTCGAGGTAACTTCTTGCCACCAACCGACGGACTTGGTGCGAATACAGTGATGCATAGCCTGTTAGTGGTGTGTACGGACCCATTCCCATAGCCACCGACCGCTGGTGTCGGTCGGGGCTGCCACTAGGTGACGACAATGATGGGTGTTATATGAGCTCGCTGCCATACACTACGCCAGCGCGGTCGGTCATCATTGCAGTCGAGGTAACTTCTTACCACCAACCGACGGACTTGGTGCGAATGGAGCGATGCATGGCCCACTAGTGGTGTGCACGGACCCATTCCCACAGCCACCGACCGCTGGTGTCGGTCGGGGCTGCCACTGGGTGACGACAATGATGGGTGTTATATGAGCTCGCTGCCGTACACTACGTCAGCGAGGTCGGTCGTCAGTGTGGTCGAGGTAACTTTTTACCACCAACCGACGGACTTGGTGTGAGTGGAGCGATGCATTGCCTGTTAGTGGTGTGCACGGACCCATTCCCACAGCCACCGACCGCTGGTGTCGGTCGGGGCTGCCACCAGATGACGACCACCACGGGTGACATGGGAGCTCGCTGCCATACACTACGTCAGCGAGGTCGGTCGTCAGTGTGGTCGAGGTAACTTTTTACCACCAACCGACGGACTTGGTGTGAGTGGAGCGATGCATAGCCTGTTAGTGGTGTGCACGGACCCATTCCCATACCCACCGACCGCTGGTGTCGGTCGGGGCTGCCACCAGATGACGACCACCACGGGTGACATGGGAGCTCGCTGCCATACACTACGTCAGCGAGGTCGGTCGTCAGTGTGGTCGAGGTAACTTTTTACCACCAACCGACGGACTTGGTGCTAATGGAACGATGCATAGCCTGTTAGTGGTGTGCACGGACCCATTCCCATACCCACCGACCGCTGGTGTCGGTCGGGGCTGCCACTAGGTGACGACAATGATGGGTGTTATATGAGCTCGCTGCCGTACACTACGTCAGCGAGGTCGGTCGTCAGTGTGGTCGAGGTAACTTTTTACCACCAACCGACGGACTTGGTCTGAGTGGAGCGATGCATAGCCTGTTGGTGATGTGCACGGACCCATTCCCATAGCCACCGACCGCTGGTGTCGGTGGTAGGCGACGACCACCATGGGTGACATGGGAGCTCGCTGCCATACACTACGTCAGCGAGGTCGGTCGTCAGTGTGGTCGAGGTAACTTCTTGCCACCAACCGACGGACTTGGTGCGAATAGAGTGATGCATAGCCTGTTAGTGGTGTGTACGGACCCATTCCCATAGCCACCGACCGCTGGTGTCGGTCGGGGCTGCCACTAGGTGACGACAATGATGGGTGTTATATGAGCTCGCTGCCATACACTACGCCAGCGCGGTCGGTCATCATTGCAGTCGAGGTAACTTCTTACCACCAACCGACGGACTTGGTGCGAATGGAGCGATGCATGGCCCACTAGTGGTGTGCACGGACCCATTCCCACAGCCACCGACCGCTGGTGTCGGTCGGGGCTGCCACTGGGTGACGACAATGATGGGTGTTATATGAGCTCGCTGCCATACACTACGTCAGCGAGGTCGGTCGTCACTGCGGTCGAGGTAACTTTTTACCACCAACCGACGGACTTGGTGCTAGTGGAGTGATGCATAGCCTGTTAGTGGTGTGCACTAACTGGTGTCGGTCGGGGCTGCCACTAGATGACGACCACCATGGGTGACATGGGAGCTCGCTGCCATACACTACGTCAGCGAGGTCGGTCGTCAGTGTGGTCGAGGTAACTTTTTACCACCAACCGACGTACTTGGTGTGAGTGGAGCGATGCATAGCCTGTTAGTGGTGTGCACGGACCCATTCCCATACCCACCGACCGCTGGTGTCGATCGGGGCTGCCACTAGGTGACGACAATGATGGGTGTTATATGAGCTCGCTGCCGTACACTACGTCAGCGAGGTCGGTCGTCACTGCGGTCGAGGTAACTTTTTACCACCAACCGACGGACTTGGTGCGAATAGAGTGATGCATAGCCTGTTAGTGGTGTGCACGGACCCATTCCCATAGCCACCGACCGCTGGTGTCGATCGGGGCTGCCACTGGGTGACGACAACGATGGGTGTTATATGAGCTCGCTGCAATACACTACGCCAGCGCGGTCGGTCGTCATTGCGGTCGAGGTAGCACTTTACCACCGAACGACCAAACGGTGCACCTAGTCTGACCAGAGCGATGTGTACGACAGTGTGACAGTGTGCATTAACCCATTCCCCCGTACCTACCGAGCGGCTGGTGTCGCTATCATACACTACGCCAGCGAGGTCGGTCATCATTGCAGTCGAGGTAACTTCTTGCCACTAACCGATGGACTTGGTGCGAATGGAGCGATGCATAGCCTGTTAGTGGTGTGCACGGACCCATTCCCATACCCACCGACCGCTGGTGTCGGTCGGGGCTGGTACTAGGTGACGACAATGATGGGTGTTATATGACCTCGCTATCATACACTACGTCAGCGCGGTCGGTCATCATTGCAGTCGAGTTAACTTCTTGCCACTAACCGATGGACTTGGTGCGAATGGAGCGATGCATAGCCTGTTAGTGGTGTGTACGGACCCATTCCCATAGCCACCGACCGCTGGTGTCGGTCGGGGCTGGTACTAGGTGACGACCACCATGGGTGACATGGGAGCTCGCTGCCATACACTACGTCAGCGAGGTCGGTCGTCAGTGTGGTCGAGGTAACTTTTTACCACCAACCGACGGACTTGGTGTGAGTGGAGCGATGCATAGCCTGTTGGTGGTGTGCACGGACCCATTCCCATAGCCACCGACCGCTGGTGTCGGTCGGGGCTGCCACCAGATGACGACCACCATGGGTGACATGGGAGCTCGCTGCCATACACTACGTCAGCGAGGTCGGTCGTCAGTGTGGTCGAGGTAACTTCTTACCACCAACCGACGGACTTGGTGCGAATAGAGTGATGCATAGCCTGTTAGTGGTGTGTACGGACCCATTCCCATAGCCACCGACCGCTGGTGTCGGTCGGGGCTGCCACCAGATGACGACCACCATGGGTGACATGGGAGCTCGCTGCCATACACTACGTCAGCGAGGTCGGTCGTCAGTGTGGTCGAGGTAACTTCTTACCACCAACCGACGGACTTGGTGCGAATAGAGTGATGCATAGCCTGTTAGTGGTGTGCACGGACCCATTCCCATAGCCACCGACCGCTGGTGTCGGTCGGGGCTGCCACTGGGTGACGATAATGATGGGTGTTATATGAGCTCGCTGCCATACACTACGCCAGCGCGGTCGGTCATCATTGCAGTCGAGGTAACTTCTTACCACCAACCGACGGACTTGGTGCTAATGGAACGATGCATAGCCTGTTAGTGGTGTGTACGGACCCATTCCCATAGCCACCGACCGCTGGTGTCGATCGGGGCTGCCACTGGGTAACGACAACGATGGGTGGTATATGAGCTCGCTGCAATACACTACGCCAGCGCGGTCGGTCGTCATTGCGGTCGAGGTAGCACTTTACCACCGAACGACCAAACGGTGCACCTAGTCTGACCAGAGCGATATGTACACCAGTGTGACAGCGCGCATTAACCCATTCCCCCGTACCTACCGAGCGGCTCGAGTCGATCGGGGCTGCCACTGGGTGACGACAATGATGGGTGTTATATGAGCTCGCTGCCATACACTACGCCAGCGAGGTCGGTCATCATTGCAGTCGAGGTAACTTCTTGCCACTAACCGATGGACTTGGTGCGAATGGAGCGATGCATAGCCTGTTAGTGGTGTGCACGGACCCATTCCCATACCCACCGACCGCTGGTGTCGGTCGGGGCTGGTACTAGGTGACGACAATGATGGGTGTTATATGACCTCGCTATCATACACTACGTCAGCGCGGTCGGTCATCATTGCAGTCGAGTTAACTTCTTGCCACTAACCGATGGACTTGGTGCGAATGGAGCGATGCATAGCCTGTTAGTGGTGTGTACGGACCCATTCCCATAGCCACCGACCGCTGGTGTCGGTCGGGGCTGGTACTAGGTGACGACCACCATGGGTGACATGGGAGCTCGCTGCCATACACTACGTCAGCGAGGTCGGTCGTCAGTGTGGTCGAGGTAACTTTTTACCACCAACCGACGGACTTGGTGTGAGTGGAGCGATGCATAGCCTGTTAGTGGTGTGTACGGACCCATTCCCATAGCCACCGACCGCTGGTGTCGGTGGTAGGCGACGACCACCATGGGTGACATGGGAGCTCGCTGCCATACACTACGTCAGCGAGGTCGGTCGTCAGTGTGGTCGAGGTAACTTTTTACCACCAACCGACGGACTTGGTGCGAATGGAGCGATGCATGGCCCACTAGTGGTGTGCACGGACCCATTCCCATAGCCACCGATCGACGTTGTCGGTCAGGGTCGCCCGTACGGGACGGCCACCATGGGTGACATGGGAGCTCGCTGCCATACACTACGTCAGCGAGGTCGGTCGTCAGTGTGGTCGAGGTAACTTCTTGCCACCAACCGACGGACTTGGTGCGAATAGAGTGATGCATAGCCTGTTAGTGGTGTGTACGGACCCATTCCCATAGCCACCGACCGCTGGTGTCGGTCGGGGCTGCCACTAGGTGACGACAATGATGGGTGTTATATGAGCTCGCTGCCATACACTACGCCAGCGCGGTCGGTCATCATTGCAGTCGAGGTAACTTCTTACCACCAACCGACGGACTTGGTGCGAATGGAGCGATGCATGGCCCACTAGTGGTGTGCACGGACCCATTCCCACAGCCACCGACCGCTGGTGTCGGTCGGGGCTGCCACTGGGTGACGACAATGATGGGTGTTATATGAGCTCGCTGCCATACACTACGTCAGCGAGGTCGGTCGTCACTGCGGTCGAGGTAACTTTTTACCACCAACCGACGGACTTGGTGCTAGTGGAGTGATGCATAGCCTGTTAGTGGTGTGCACTAACTGGTGTCGGTCGGGGCTGCCACTAGATGACGACCACCATGGGTGACATGGGAGCTCGCTGCCATACACTACGTCAGCGAGGTCGGTCGTCAGTGTGGTCGAGGTAACTTTTTACCACCAACCGACGTACTTGGTGTGAGTGGAGCGATGCATAGCCTGTTAGTGGTGTGCACGGACCCATTCCCATACCCACCGACCGCTGGTGTCGGTCGGGGCTGCCACTAGGCGACGACCACCATCGGTGACATGGGAGCTCGCTGCCATACACTACGTCAGCGAGGTCGGTCGTCAGTGTGGTCGAGGTAACTTTTTACCACCAACCGACGGACTTGGTGTGAGTGGAGCGATGCATAGCCTGTTGGTGGTGTGCACGGACCCATTCCCATACCCACCGACCGCTGGTGTCGGTCGGGGCTGCCACCAGATGACGACCACCATGGGTGACATGGGAGCTCGCTGCCATACACTACGTCAGCGAGGTCGGTCGTCAGTGTGGTCGAGGTAACTTCTTACCACCAACCGACGGACTTGGTGCGAATAGAGTGATGCATAGCCTGTTAGTGGTGTGCACGGACCCATTCCCATAGCCACCGACCGCTGGTGTCGGTCGGGGCTGCCACTGGGTGACGACAATGATGGGTGTTATATGAGCTCGCTGCCATACACTACGCCAGCGCGGTCGGTCATCATTGCAGTCGAGGTAACTTCTTACCACCAACCGACGGACTTGGTGCTAATGGAACGATGCATAGCCTGTTAGTGGTGTGTACGGACCCATTCCCATAGCCACCGACCGCTGGTGTCGATCGGGGCTGCCACTGGGTAACGACAACGATGGGTGGTATATGAGCTCGCTGCAATACACTACGCCAGCGCGGTCGGTCGTCATTGCGGTCGAGGTAGCACTTTACCACCGAACGACCAAACGGTGCACCTAGTCTGACCAGAGCGATATGTACACCAGTGTGACAGCGCGCATTAACCCATTCCCCCGTACCTACCGAGCGGCTCGAGTCGATCGGGGCTGCCACTGGGTGACGACAATGATGGGTGTTATATGAGCTCGCTGCCATACACTACGCCAGCGAGGTCGGTCATCATTGCAGTCGAGGTAACTTCTTGCCACTAACCGATGGACTTGGTGCGAATGGAGCGATGCATAGCCTGTTAGTGGTGTGCACGGACCCATTCCCATACCCACCGACCGCTGGTGTCGGTCGGGGCTGGTACTAGGTGACGACAATGATGGGTGTTATATGACCTCGCTATCATACACTACGTCAGCGCGGTCGGTCATCATTGCAGTCGAGTTAACTTCTTGCCACTAACCGATGGACTTGGTGCGAATGGAGCGATGCATAGCCTGTTAGTGGTGTGTACGGACCCATTCCCATAGCCACCGACCGCTGGTGTCGGTCGGGGCTGGTACTAGGTGACGACCACCATGGGTGACATGGGAGCTCGCTGCCATACACTACGTCAGCGAGGTCGGTCGTCAGTGTGGTCGAGGTAACTTTTTACCACCAACCGACGGACTTGGTGTGAGTGGAGCGATGCATAGCCTGTTGGTGGTGTGCACGGACCCATTCCCATACCCACCGACCGCTGGTGTCGGTCGGGGCTGCCACCAGATGACGACCACCATGGGTGACATGGGAGCTCGCTGCCATACACTACGTCAGCGAGGTCGGTCGTCAGTGTGGTCGAGGTAACTTCTTACCACCAACCGACGGACTTGGTGCGAATAGAGTGATGCATAGCCTGTTAGTGGTGTGCACGGACCCATTCCCATAGCCACCGACCGCTGGTGTCGGTCGGGGCTGCCACTGGGTGACGATAAGGATGGGTGTTATATGAGCTCGCTGCCATACACTACGCCAGCGCGGTCGGTCATCATTGCAGTCGAGGTAACTTCTTACCACCAACCGACGGACTTGGTGCTAATGGAACGATGCATAGCCTGTTAGTGGTGTGTACGGACCCATTCCCATAGCCACCGACCGCTGGTGTCGGTCGGGGCTGGTACTAGGTGACGACCACCATGGGTGACATGGGAGCTCGCTGCCATACACTACGTCAGCGAGGTCGGTCGTCAGTGTGGTCGAGGTAACTTTTTACCACCAACCGACGGACTTGGTGTGAGTGGAGCGATGCATAGCCTGTTAGTGGTGTGTACGGACCCATTCCCATAGCCACCGACCGCTGGTGTCGGTGGTAGGCGACGACCACCATGGGTGACATGGGAGCTCGCTGCCATACACTACGTCAGCGAGGTCGGTCGTCAGTGTGGTCGAGGTAACTTTTTACCACCAACCGACGGACTTGGTGCGAATGGAGCGATGCATGGCCCACTAGTGGTGTGCACGGACCCATTCCCATAGCCACCGATCGACGTTGTCGGTCAGGGTCGCCCGTACGGGACGGCCACCATGGGTGACATGGGAGCTCGCTGCCATACACTACGTCAGCGAGGTCGGTCGTCAGTGTGGTCGAGGTAACTTCTTGCCACCAACCGACGGACTTGGTGCGAATAGAGTGATGCATAGCCTGTTAGTGGTGTGTACGGACCCATTCCCATAGCCACCGACCGCTGGTGTCGGTCGGGGCTGCCACTAGGTGACGACAATGATGGGTGTTATATGAGCTCGCTGCCATACACTACGCCAGCGCGGTCGGTCATCATTGCAGTCGAGGTAACTTCTTACCACCAACCGACGGACTTGGTGCGAATGGAGCGATGCATGGCCCACTAGTGGTGTGCACGGACCCATTCCCACAGCCACCGACCGCTGGTGTCGGT
>NW_026917062.1:27500-40475 GCF_035046485.1 Aedes albopictus
TCGGGGCTGGTACTAGGTGACGACCACCATGGGTGACATGGGAGCTCGCTGCCATACACTACGTCAGCGAGGTCGGTCGTCAGTGTGGTCGAGGTAACTTTTTACCACCAACCGACGGACTTGGTGTGAGTGGAGCGATGCATAGCCTGTTAGTGGTGTGCACGGACCCATTCCCATACCCACCGACCGCTGGTGTCGGTCGGGGCTGCCACTAGGTGACGACAATGATGGGTGTTATATGAGCTCGCTGCCGTACACTACGTCAGCGAGGTCGGTCGTCACTGCGGTCGAGGTAACTTTTTACCACCAACCGACGGACTTGGTGCGAATGGAGCGATGCATGGCCCACTAGTGGTGTGCACGGACCCATTCCCATAGCCACCGATCGACGGTGTCGGTCAGGGCGGCCAGTACGGGACGACCACCACGGGTGACATGGGAGCTCGCTGCCATACACTACGTCAGCGAGGTCGGTCGTCAGTGTGGTCGAGGTAACTTTTTACCACCAATCGACGGACTTGGTGCGAATGGAGCGATGCATGGCCCACTCGTGGTGTGCACGGACCCATTCCCATAGCCACCGACCGCTGGTGTCGGTCGGGGCTGCCACTGGGTGACGACAACGATGGGTGGTATATGAGCTCGCTGCCATACACTACGTCAGCGAGGTCGGTCGTCAGTATGGTCGAGGTAACTTCTTACCACCAACCGACGGACTTGGTGCTAATGGAACGATGCATAGCCTGTTAGTGGTGTGCACGGACCCATTCCCATAGCCACCGATCGACGTTGTCGGTCAGGGTCGCCAGTACGGGACGACCACCACGGGTGACATGGGAGCTCGCTGCCATACACTACGTCAGCGAGGTCGGTCGTCAGTGTGGTCGAGGTAACTTTTTACCACCAACCGACGGACTTGGTGCGAATGGAACGATGCATAGCCTGTTAGTGGTGTGCACGAACCCATTGCCATAACCACCGACCGACGTTGATCCAAATCCGATCCAAATCCGATCCAAATCCGATCCAAATCCGATCCAAATCCGATCCAAATCCGATCCAAATCCGATCCAAATCCGATCCAAATCAAATCCAAATCCAATCCAAATCCGATCCAAATTCGATCTAAATTCTAATCCTAACCAAATCCAAACCAAATCCAATTCAAATCCAATCCAAATCCAATCCAAATCCTATCCAAATTCTAATCCAAACCAAATCCAATCCAAATCCAATCCAAATCCGATCCAAATCCGATCCAAATCCGATCCAAATCCGATCCAAATCCGATCCAAATCAAATCCAAATCCAATCCAAATCCGATCCAAATTCGATCTAAATTCTAATCCTAACCAAATCCAAACCAAATCCAATTCAAATCCAATCCAAATCCAATCCAAATCCTATCCAAATTCTAATCCAAACCAAACCCAATCCAAATCCAATCCAAATCCGACCCAATTCCTTTCCTGATTCTAATCCTAACCAAATCCAAACCAAATCCAATTCAAATCCAATCCAAATCCAATCCAAATCCAATCCAAATCCGATCCAAATCCGATCTAAATTCTAATCCTAACCAAATCCAAACCAAATCCAATTCAAATCCAATCCAAATCCAATCCAAATCCAATCCAAATCCTATCCAAATTCAAATACAAATCAAACTCAATCCAAATCCAATCCAAATCCGATCCAAATCCGATCCAAATCCGATCCAAATCCGATCCAAATCCGATCCAAATCCGATCCAAATCCGATCCAAATCCGATCCAAATCCGATCCAAATCCAATCCAAATTCTATTCCGAATCAAATCCAATCCAAATCCAATCCAAGTCCAATCCAAATCCAATCCAAATCCAATCCAAATCCTATCCAAATTCAAATACAAATCAAACTCAATCCAAATCCAATCCAAATCCGATCCAAATCCGATCCAAATCCGATCCAAATCCGATCCAAATTCTTTTCCAAATCAAATCCAATCCAAATCCAATCCAAATCCAAACCAAATCCGATCCAAATTCTAATCCAAACCAAATCCAATCCAAATCCAATTGAAATCCAATCCAAATCCAATCCAAATCCGATCACAATCCGATCCAAATCCGATCCAAATCCGATCCAAATTCTATTCCAAATCAAATCCAATCCAAATCCAATCCAAATCCAATCCAAATCCAATCCAAATCTAAACCAAATCCGATCCAAATCCGATCCAAATTCAAATTCAAATCAAATCCAATCCAAATCCAAACCAAATCCAATTCAAATCCGATCCAAATTCTAATCCAAATCAAATCCAATCCAAATCCGATCCAAATTCTAATCCAAACCAAATCCAATCCAAATCCAATCCAAATCCAATCCAAATCCGGTCCAAATCCGATCCAAATCCGAACCAAAATCAAATTCAAATCAAACCCAATCCAAATCCAATCCAAATCCGATCCAAATCCAATTCAAATCCAAATCCGATAAAAATCCGATCCAAATTCAAATTCAAATCAAACCCAATCCAAATCCAATCCAAATCCGGTCCAAATCCGATCCAAATCTGATCCAAATTCTAATCCAAATCAAATCCAATCCAAATCCAAACCAAATCCAATCCAAATCCAATCCAAATCCTATCCAAATTCTAATCCAAACCAAATCCGATCCATATCCGATCCAAATCCTATCCAAATTTTAATCCAAACCAGATCTGATCCAAATCCGATCCAAATCCGATCCAAATTCTAATCCAAATCAAATCCAATCCAAATCCAATCCAAATCCAATCCTAATCCAAACCAAATCCGATCCAAATCCGATCCAAATTCTAATGCAAAACAAATCCAATCCAAATCCAATCCAAATCCGATCCAAATCCGATCCAAATCCGATCCAAATCCGATCCAAATCAAATCCAAATCCAATCCAAATCCGATCCAAATCCGATCCAAATTCTAATCCTAACCAAATCCAAACCAAATCCAATTCAAATCCAATCCAAATCCAATCCAAATCCTATCCAAATTCTAATCCAAACCAAATCCGATCCAAATCCGATCCAAATTCAAATTCAAATCAAATCCAATCCAAATCCAAACCAAATCCAATTCAAATCCGATCCAAATTCTAATCCAAATCAAATCCAATCCAAATCCGATCCAAATTCTAATCCAAACCAAATCCAATCCAAATCCAATCCAAATCCAATCCAAATCCGGTCCAAATCCGATCCAAATCCGAACCAAAATCAAATTCAAATCAAACCCAATCCAAATCCAATCCAAATCCGATCCAAATCCAATTCAAATCCAAATCCGATAAAAATCCGATCCAAATTCAAATTCAAATCAAACCCAATCCAAATCCAATCCAAATCCGGTCCAAATCCGATCCAAATCTGATCCAAATTCTAATCCAAATCAAATCCAATCCAAATCCAAACCAAATCCAATCCAAATCCAATCCAAATCCTATCCAAATTCTAATCCAAACCAAATCCGATCCATATCCGATCCAAATCCTATCCAAATTTTAATCCAAACCAGATCTGATCCAAATCCGATCCAAATCCGATCCAAATTCTAATCCAAATCAAATCCAATCCAAATCCAATCCAAATCCAATCCTAATCCAAACCAAATCCGATCCAAATCCGATCCAAATTCTAATGCAAAACAAATCCAATCCAAATCCAATCCAAATCCGATCCAAATCCGATCCAAATCCGATCCAAATCCGATCCAAATCAAATCCAAATCCAATCCAAATCCGATCCAAATCCGATCCAAATTCTAATCCTAACCAAATCCAAACCAAATCCAATTCAAATCCAATCCAAATCCAATCCAAATCCTATCCAAATTCTAATCCAAACCAAATCCGATCCAAATCCGATCCAAATTCAAATTCAAATCAAACCCAATCCAAATTCAATCCAAATCCGATCCAAATCCGATCCAAATTCTAATCCTAACCAAATCCAAACCAAATCCAATTCAAATCCAATCCAAATCCAATCCAAATCCTATCCAAATTCTAATCCAAACCAAATCCGATCCAAATCCGATCCAAATTCAAATTCAAATCAAACCCAATCCAAATCCAATCCAAATCCGATCCAAATCCGATCCAAATTCTAATCCTAACCAAATCCAATCCAAATCCAAATCAAATCCAATCCAAATCCAATCCAAATCCAATCTAAATCCAATCAAAATCCAATCCAAATCCAAACCAAATCCGATCCAAATCCGATCCAAATCCGATCCAAATCCGATCCAAATCCGATCCAAATCCGATCCAAATCCGATCCAAATCCGATCCAAATCCAATCCAAATCCGATCCAAATCCGATCCAAATCCGATCCAAATCCGATCCAAATTCTATTCCAAATCAAATCCAATCCAAATCCAATCCAAATCCAATCCAAATCCAATCCAAATCCAATCCAAATCCAAACCAAATCCGATCCAAATCCAATCCAAATTCTAATCCAAACCAAATCCAATCCAAATCCAATTCAAATCCAATCCAAATCCAATCCAAATCCGATCCAAATCCGATCCAAATTCTAATCCAAACCGAATCCAATTCAAATCCAATCCAAATCCAATCCAAAGCCGATCCAAATTCTAATCCAAACCAAGTCCAATCCAAATCCAATCCAAATCCGATCCAAATCTGATCCAAATCCGATCCAAATTCAAATCCAAAACAAACCCAATCCAAATCCAATCCGAATCCAATCCAAATCCGATCCAAATCCGATCCAAATCCGATCCAAATCCGATCCAAATCCGATCCAAATCTGATCCAAATTCTAATTCAAACCAAATCCAATTCAAATCCAATTAAAATCCAATCCAAATCCGACCCAAATTCTAATCCAAACCAAATCCAATCCAAATCCGACCTAAATTCAAATCCAAATCAAACCCAATCCAATTCCAATCCCAATCCGATCCAAATCCGATCCAAATCCGATCCAAATCCGATCCAAATCCGATCCAAATCAAATCCAAATCCAATCCAAATCCGATCCAAATCCGATCCAAATTCTAATCCTAACCAAATCCAAACCAAATCCAATTCAAATCCAATCCAAATCCAATCCAAATCCTATCCAAATTCTAATCCAAACCAAATCCGATCCAAATCCGATCCAAATTCAAATTCAAATCAAACCCAATCCAAATCCAATCCAAATCCGATCCAAATCCGATCCAAATTCTAATCCTAACCAAATCCAATCCAAATCCAAATCAAATCCAATCCAAATCCAATCCAAATCCAATCTAAATCCAATCAAAATCCAATCAAAATCCAATCCAAATCCAAACCAAATCCGATCCAAATCCGATCCAAATTCTAATCCAAAACAAATCCAATCCAAATCCAATCCAAATCCGATCCAAATCCGATCCAAATCCGATCCAAATCCGATCCAAATCCGATCCAAATCCGATCCAAATCCGATCCAAATCCGATCCAAATTCTATTCCAAATCAAATCCAATCCAAATCCAATCCAAATCCAATCCAAATCCAATCCAAATCCAATCCAAATCCAAACCAAATCCAATCCAAATCCTATCCAAATTCTAATCCAAACCAAATCTGATCCAAATCCGATCCAAATTCAAATCCAAATCAAACCCAATCCAAATCCAATCCAAATCCAATCCAAATCCGATCCAAATCCGATCCCAATCCGATCCAAATCCGATCCAAATCCGATCCAAATTCTAAATCAAACCAAATCCAATTCAAATCCAATTAAAATCCAATCCTAATCCGACCCAAATTCTAATCCAAACCAAATCCAATCCAAATCCGACCCAAATTCAAATCCAAATCAAACCCAATCCAATTCCAATCCCAATCCGATCCAAATCCGATCCAAATCCGATCCAAATCCGATCCAAATCAAATCCAAATCCAATCCAAATCCGATCCAAATCCGATCCAAATTCTAATCCTAACCAAATCCAAACCAAATCCAATTCAAATCCAATCCAAATCCAATCCAAATCCAATCCAAATCCTATCCAAATTCTAATCCAAACCAAATCCGATCCAAATCCGATCCAAATTCAAATTCAAATCAAACCCAATCCAAATCCAATCCAAATCCGATCCAAATTCTAATCCTAACCAAATCCAATCCAAATCCAAATCAAATCCAATCCAAATCCAATCCAAATCCAATCTAAATCCAATCAAAATCCAATCCAAATCCAAATCAAATCCGATCCAAATCCGATCCAAATTCTAATCCAAAACATATCCAATCCAAATCCAATCCAAATCCAATCCAAATCCAATTCAAATCCAATCCAAATCCAATCCAAATCCGATCCAAATCCGATCCAAATCCGATCCAAATTCTATTCCAAATCAAATCCAATCCAAATCCAATCCAAATCCAATCCAAATCCAATCCAAATCCAATCCAAATCCAATCCAAATCCAAACCAAATCTGATCCAAATCCGATCCAAATTCAAATTCAAATCAAACCCAATCCAAATCCAATCCAAATCCGATCCAAATCCGATCCAAATCCGATCCAAATCCGATCCAAATCCGATCCAAATCCGATCCAAATCCGATCCAAATCCGATCCAAATCCGATCCAAATCAAATCCAAATCCAATCCAAATCCGATCCAAATTCGATCTAAATTCTAATCCTAACCAAATCCAAACCAAATCCAATTCAAATCCAATCCAAATCCAATCCAAATCCTATCCAAATACTAATCCAAACCAAATCCAATCCTAATCCAATCCAAATCCGATCCAAATCCGATCCAAATCCGATCCAAATTCAAATTCAAATCAAACCCAATCCAAATCCAATCCAAATCCGATCCAAATCCGATCCAAATTCTAATCCTAACCAAATCCAATCCAAATCCAAATCAAATCCAATCCAAATCCAAACCAAATTCAATCCAAATCCGATCCAAATTCTAATCCAAACCAAATCCAATCCAAATCCAATCCAAATCCGATCCAAATCAGATACAAATTCTAATCCAAACCAAATCCAATCCAAATCCAATCCAAATCCGATCCGAATCAGATCCAAATTCTAATCCAAACCAAATCCAATCCAAATCCAATCCAAATCCGATCCAAATTCAAATCAAACCCAATCCAAATCCAATCCAAATCCGATCCAAATCCAATTCAAATCCGATCCAAATTCTAATCCAAATCAAATCCAATCCAAATCCAAACCAAATTCAATCCAAATCCGATCCAAATTCTAATCCAAACCAAGTCCTATCCAAATCCGATCCAAATTCCAATCCAAATCCGATCCAAATCCGATCCAAATCCTATCCAAATTCTAATCCAAACCAAATCCAATCCAAATCCGATCCAAATTCTATTCCAAATCAAATCCAATCCAAATCCAATCCAAATCCAATCCAAATCCAATCCAAATCCAATCCAAATCCGATCCAAATCCGATCCAAATTCTAATCCAAATCAAATCCAATCCAAATCCAAACCAAATCCAATTCAAATCCGATCCAAATTCTAATCCAAATCAAATCCAATCCAAATCCGATCCAAATTCTAATCCAAACCAAATCCAATCCAAATCCAATCCAAATCCAATCCAAATCCGGTCCAAATCCGATCCAAATCCGAACCAAAATCAAATTCAAATCAAACCCAATCCAAATCCAATCCAAATCCGATCCAAATCCAATTCAAATCCAAATCCGATAAAAATCCGATCCAAATTCAAATTCAAATCAAACCCAATCCAAATCCAATCCAAATCCGGTCCAAATCCGATCCAAATCTGATCCAAATTCTAATCCAAATCAAATCCAATCCAAATCCAAACCAAATCCAATCCAAATCCAATCCAAATCCTATCCAAATTCTAATCAAAACCAAATCCGATCCATATCCGATCCAAATCCTATCCAAATTTTAATCCAAACCAAATCTGATCCAAATCCGATCCAAATCCGATCCAAATTCTAATCCAAATCAAATCCAATCCAAATCCAATCCAAATCCAATCCAAATCCAATCCAAATCCAAACCAAATCCGATCCATAATTCTAATGCAAAACAAATCCAATCCAAATCCAATCCAAATCCGATCCAAATCCGATCCAAATCCGATCCAAATCCGATCCAAATCAAATCCAAATCCAATCCAAATCCGATCCAAATCCGATCCAAATTCTAATCCTAACCAAATCCAAACCAAATCCAATTCAAATCCAATCCAAATCCAATCCAAATCCTATCCAAATTCTAATCCAAACCAAATCCGATCCAAATCCGATCCAAATTCAAATTCAAATCAAACCCAATCCAAATCCAATCCAAATCCGATCCAAATCCGATCCAAATTCTAATCCTAACCAAATCCAATCCAAATCCAAATCAAATCCAATCCAAATCCAATCCAAATCCAATCTAAATCCAATCAAAATCCAATCAAAATCCAATCCAAATCCAAACCAAATCCGATCCAAATCCGATCCAAATTCTAATCCAAAACAAATCCTATCCAAATCCAATCCAAATCCGATCCAAATCCGATCCAAATCCGATCCAAATCCGATCCAAATCCGATCCAAATCCGATCCAAATCCGATCCAAATCCGATCCAAATCCGATCCAAATCCGATCCAAATCCGATCCAAATTCTATTCCAAATCAAATCCAATCCAAATCCAATCCAAATCCAATCCAAATCCAATCCAAATCCAAACCAAATCCGATCCAAATCCGATCCAAATTCAAATTCAAATCAAACCCAATCCAAATCCAATCCAAATCCGATCCAAATCCAATCCAAATCCGATCCAAATCAAATCCAAATCCAATCCAAATCCGATCCAAATCCGATCCAAATTCTAATCCTAACCAAATCCAAACCAAATCCAATTCAAATCCAATCCAAATCCAATCCAAATCCTATCCAAATTCTAATCCAAACCAAATCCGATCCAAATTCAAATTCAAATCAAACCCAATCCAAATCCAATCCAAATCCGATCCAAATCCGATCCAAATTCTAATCCTAACCAAATCCAATCCAAATCCAAATCAAATCCAATCCAAATCCAATCCAAATCCAATCTAAATCCAATCAAAATCTTATCCAAATCCAAACCAAATCCGATCCAAATCCGATCCAAATCCGATCCAAATCCGATCCAAATCCGATCCAAATCCGATCCAAATCCGATCCAAATCCGATCCAAATCCGATCCAAATTCTATTCCAAATCAAATCCAATCCAAATCCAATCCAAATCCAATCCAAATCCAATCCAAATCCAATCCAAATCCAATCCAAATCCAATCCAAATCCGATCCAAATCCGATCCAAATCCAATCCAAATTCTAATCCAAACCAAATCCAATCCAAATCCAATTCAAATCCAATCCAAATCCAATCCAAATCCGATCCAAATCCGATCCAAATTCTAATCCAAACCGAATCCAATTCAAATCCAATCCAAATCCAATCCAAAGCCGATCCAAATTCTAATCCAAACCAAGTCCAATCCAAATCCAATCCAAATCCGATCCAAATCTGATCCAAATCCGATCCAAATTCAAATCCAAAACAAACCCAATCCAAATCCAATCCGAATCCAATCCAAATCCGATCCAAATCCGATCCAAATCCGATCCAAATCCGATCCAAATCCGATCCAAATCTGATCCAAATTCTAATTCAAACCAAATCCAATTCAAATCCAATTAAAATCCAATCCAAATCCGACCCAAATTCTAATCCAAACCAAATCCAATCCAAATCCGACCCAAATTCAAATCCAAATCAAACCCAATCCAATTCCAATCCCAATCCGATCCAAATCCGATCCAAATCCGATCCAAATCCGATCCAAATCCGATCCAAATCCGATCCAAATCAAATCCAAATCCAATCCAAATCCGATCCAAATCCGATCCAAATTCTAATCCTAACCAAATCCAAACCAAATCCAATTCAAATCCAATCCAAATCCAATCCAAATCCTATCCAAATTCTAATCCAAACCAAATCCGATCCAAATCCGATCCAAATTCAAATTCAAATCAAACCCAATCCAAATCCAATCCAAATCCGATCCAAATCCGATCCAAATTCTAATCCTAACCAAATCCAATCCAAATCCAAATCAAATCCAATCCAAATCCAATCCAAATCCAATCTAAATCCAATCAAAATCCAATCAAAATCCAATCCAAATCCAAACCAAATCCGATCCAAATCCGATCCAAATTCTAATCCAAAACAAATCCAATCCAAATCCAATCCAAATCCGATCCAAATCCGATCCAAATCCGATCCAAATCCGATCCAAATCCGATCCAAATCCGATCCAAATCCGATCCAAATCCGATCCAAATTCTATTCCAAATCAAATCCAATCCAAATCCAATCCAAATCCAATCCAAATCCAATCCAAATCCAATCCAAATCCAAACCAAATCCAATCCAAATCCTATCCAAATTCTAATCCAAACCAAATCTGATCCAAATCCGATCCAAATTCAAATCCAAATCAAACCCAATCCAAATCCAATCCAAATCCAATCCAAATCCGATCCAAATCCGATCCCAATCCGATCCAAATCCGATCCAAATCTGATCCAAATTCTAAATCAAACCAAATCCAATTCAAATCCAATTAAAATCCAATCCTAATCCGACCCAAATTCTAATCCAAACCAAATCCAATCCAAATCCGACCCAAATTCAAATCCAAATCAAACCCAATCCAATTCCAATCCCAATCCGATCCAAATCCGATCCAAATCCGATCCAAATCCGATCCAAATCCGATCCAAATCAAATCCAAATCCAATCCAAATCCGATCCAAATCCGATCCAAATTCTAATCCTAACCAAATCCAAACCAAATCCAATTCAAATCCAATCCAAATCCAATCCAAATCCTATCCAAATTCTAATCCAAACCAAATCCGATCCAAATCCGATCCAAATTCAAATTCAAATCAAACCCAATCCAAATCCAATCCAAATCCGATCCAAATTCTAATCCTAACCAAATCCAATCCAAATCCAAATCAAATCCAATCCAAATCCAATCCAAATCCAATCTAAATCCAATCAAAATCCAATCCAAATCCAAATCAAATCCGATCCAAATCCGATCCAAATTCTAATCCAAAACATATCCAATCCAAATCCAATCCAAATCCAATCCAAATCCAATTCAAATCCAATCCAAATCCAATCCAAATCCGATCCAAATCCGATCCAAATCCGATCCAAATTCTATTCCAAATCAAATCCAATCCAAATCCAATCCAAATCCAATCCAAATCCAATCCAAATCCAATCCAAATCCAATCCAAATCCAATCCAAATCCAAACCAAATCTGATCCAAATCCGATCCAAATTCAAATTCAAATCAAACCCAATCCAAATCCAATCCAAATCCGATCCAAATCCGATCCAAATCCGATCCAAATCCGATCCAAATCCGATCCAAATCCGATCCAAATCCGATCCAAATCAAATCCAAATCCAATCCAAATCCGATCCAAATTCGATCTAAATTCTAATCCTAACCAAATCCAAACCAAATCCAATTCAAATCCAATCCAAATCCAATCCAAATCCTATCCAAATACTAATCCAAACCAAATCCAATCCTAATCCAATCCAAATCCGATCCAAATCCGATCCAAATCCGATCCAAATTCAAATTCAAATCAAACCCAATCCAAATCCAATCCAAATCCGATCCAAATCCGATCCAAATTCTAATCCTAACCAAATCCAATCCAAATCCAAATCAAATCCAATCCAAATCCAAACCAAATTCAATCCAAATCCGATCCAAATTCTAATCCAAACCAAATCCAATCCAAATCCAATCCAAATCCGATCCAAATCAGATACAAATTCTAATCCAAACCAAATCCAATCCAAATCCAATCCAAATCCGATCCGAATCAGATCCAAATTCTAATCCAAACCAAATCCAATCCAAATCCAATCCAAATCCGATCCAAATTCAAATCAAACCCAATCCAAATCCAATCCAAATCCGATCCAAATCCAATTCAAATCCGATCCAAATTCTAATCCAAATCAAATCCAATCCAAATCCAAACCAAATTCAATCCAAATCCGATCCAAATTCTAATCCAAACCAAGTCCTATCCAAATCCGATCCAAATTCCAATCCAAATCCGATCCAAATCCGATCCAAATCCTATCCAAATTCTAATCCAAACCAAATCCGATCCAAATCCGATCCAAATTCTATTCCAAATCAAATCCAATCCAAATCCAATCCAAATCCAATCCAAATCCAATCCAAATCCAATCCAAATCCGATCCAAATTCTAATCCAAATCAAATCCAATCCAAATCCAAACCAAATTCAATCCAAATCCGATCCAAATTCTAATCCAAACCAAGTCCTATCCAAATCCGATCCAAATTCCAATCCAAATCCGATCCAAATCCGATCCAAATCCTATCCAAATTCTAATCCAAACCAAATCCGATCCAAATCCGATCCAAATTCTAATCCAAATCAAATCCAATCCAAATCCAAACCAAATCCAATTCAAATCTGATCCAAATTCTAATCCAAATCAAATCCAATCCAAATCCGATCCAAATTCTAATCCAAACCAAATCCAATCCAAATCCAATCCAAATCCAATCCAAATCCGGTCCAAATCCGATCCAAATCCGAACCAAAATCAAATTCAAATCAAACCCAATCCAAATCCAATCCAAATCCGATCCAAATCCAATTCAAATCCAAATCCGATAAAAATCCGATCCAAATTCAAATTCAAATCAAACCCAATCCAAATCCAATCCAAATCCGGTCCAAATCCGATCCAAATCTGATCCAAATTCTAATCCAAATCAAATCCAATCCAAATCCAAACCAAATCCAATCCAAATCCAATCCAAATCCTATCCAAATT